>NC_134355.1:462478181-462515681 GCF_048569485.1 Anomaloglossus baeobatrachus | reverse complement strand
AATTACTTTTGACCTCCTAAAATGTGGAGTGTTTGTAAAGAAATGTGTACAATTCCTACAATTTCTATCAGATATTTTTGTTCAAACCTTCAAATTAAACGTTACAATCTGCACTTGAATTCTGTTGTAGAGGTTTCATTTCAAATCCAATGTGGTGGCATGCAGAGTCCAACTCGCGAAAATTGTCACTGTCCAAATATTTCTGGACTTAACTGTGTATGTATGTATGTATGTATATGTATGTATATATATATATATATATATATATACACAGTGCCTTGCGAATGTATTCAGCCCCCTTGCATTTTTCAACCTTTACCCCCACATTTCAGGCTTCAAACATAAAGACAATTTTTTTTAAGTTAATGGTGAAGAATCAACAACAAGTAGGACACAATTGTGATGTTGAACGATATTTTTTGCTTATTTTAAACTTTTTTTAAAGTATAAAATACTAAAAAGTGGGGTGTGCATTATTATTTGTCTCCTTTACTTTGCCATATCTAGGAATAAAAATTATAAACCCATTAAATAAGATGGTGGAGAAAAATGTAGGTGATATCTATAATTCTGTCACGTATGTCTTGCAAAATATTTCCAAAATTGAGACGTCTTGGTTGGGCAGGATTGTAGCCGTTAAAACAATGATTTTACCTAAGCTATTATATATTTTTAGATCAATTCCGATATGTGTCACTAAATCTTGGTCTCAAAAATTTCAAACTCAAATCACAAGATTTATTTGGCAGAACAAGCAGCCCAGGATATCTAGAAAGACACTCACTAAACATAAACGAAGAGGAGGTTATGGGGTTCCTAACATTTGTACTTACCATTCGGCATGTATCGTGAAACTTAGTCATAAATGGCTGTCTGATCCAAATGATTCAAGCTGGGTCACTATAGAAAAGTCTATAAATTCAAATAGATATTTGAGATCTCTAATCATTGCTAACCTAGCTCCCCTGAAGCGGCCTTTACCCAAACCATTTCTACTTAAATCAACTGTTAAAATATGGAGAGCTCTTCTAAAAATTACAAAAGATAAATCACCATGTGAACCCTTAAAAAACATTCTGCTAGAAGTTCTGGAAATAATAAATCCTAAACTAGACCTATCTTATTGGAAAGAAAAATGGATCTCTGACTTTGATAGTATAATGTCCAGAGAAACATTGGACACCTTCCCAGAGATTCAAAAGAGATTTGATCTTCCTGGGGAGGAGCTTACTAACTGGAATAGTGTCGATCGCTTGCTCAATCACAGGAAAGAGATTTTGTTCAAATTCCCAAGGACTATTATTAAATTCTTACATGACTCAAAGAATATGGCGGTATGGAAAACAAGTAATATTTATAGTGAATTTAATGAGAATAAGGATGTCCACAGGGGCTCTGGCTTGGCTGCGTGGGAAAAAGAAGTTAGCAAGACATTTGATGACACAAATTGAATACTCACTGGACATTACCTATTCTAACTCGTTTTGTTCTTCTCTCCAGGAATCCTACTTTAAAATGGTCTCGAGATGGTACCTTACTACCCAAATATTGAATTTCATATCCCCTTCGAATTCGCCATTGTGTTGGAGAGGATGTCAAGAAGTTGGGAGTTTGTCACATATATTTTATTTCTGTCCAAAATTGAAAAATTTGTGGGGAGACATCCAGTTAGTTTTATCTCAAATTACCAAATTGTCATTAAAACTAGAACCAGAACTCATATTATTATCAATAGGCCTAGAGAAAATCCCTAAGAAATTTCAGCATATTGTTTGTCATATTGTCTTAACCACTAAACTTTTATTAGCTTCAAGATGGCGAAAAGAAACTATTCCCACATTAGCGAAGGTCATAGATAGGGTGTCAACCCATAGTGTCTTCGAATTTAACCTAGCTGTTAGAGAGAATAATATGGGCAGATACTCTAGACGATGGAACCCCTGGACAACTACTGTCAGTCCAGAACTCCATACACCTGAATCTCCTTAATATACATCTCATTGTGAAGGAAAAAGCTTAAACATTTATATCACACAAGATGTCACTATATTAAAAATGTATTGGTTAACTGCACATCTCACCTCAGGTTATCTGTAGTTTTTACTACAGTTTATGTAGTTGTTAGTTGTAGTTGTCTATTGTCTTTTAAATAAGATTTGTTATGCAATCTTAAAAGAATGTTTTGACTCAATTAATTTATACTATCTCATTGAAAATTGTAATAATATGCTTATTGAGAGTGTAGAGATTAATCTGTTCTCTCTCCCTTCTTTCCATTCCCACATCTAACCTTTTTCACTCCTTCCTTGTCCTTCCCACCACTAATATCTTGAATAATGGCGATCTTCAAGCTTTCTTTCCTTCCTCTCCTCCCTTCCCCACTATATCCTAAGTAAGATGTTTGTTATTCAAGTAAAAATTTCAATAAAGCTCTTTGGAAACAGAACTTCATTGAGGATCTCTGAATGATCCAATATTGTCCTAAATGACTAATGATGATAAATATAATCCACCTGTGTGTAATCAAGTCTCCGTATTAGGCTAAGTTCACACTTTCGTTGTTTTGCATCAGTCACATGCGTTGCTTGACGGATGACAACGGTGTCAAAGAAAAGAATTTCTTTGTCGGACTCCGTTGTGTGCGGGGGGCGGAGTTCAGGGGGCGGAGCTGAGGACGTCAGTGCCGCGGTCTGCATGGCTGGGGACAGGTGAGTGAGTGTGTGTGTGTGTGTGTGTCTACATGCGGAGTGCGGGAGGGGGCAGAGCCGTGGAGCTGAGGACGTCAGTGCCGTGGGGACTGCAGGGCTGGGGACAAGTGAGTGTGTGTGTACACATGCGGAGTGCGGGAGGGGGCGGAGCCGAGTGGTGAAGTGTCGGCCTCCCTGCACACTGTATCCAGGGTAAATAGCGGGTAAAAGCAAAGCACTTTTTGCTTGGTTACCAGATATTTATCTTGGATACCAGCTTAGCGCGGGCTCCCTGCACCCGTAACCACTGTAAATATCGGGTAACTAACCAAAGCGCATTGCTTGGTTACCCGATGTTTATCCTGGTTACGGGGGCGGGGAGCCAGAGAGCGCATGTGCAGCGAAATCCTACGGATCGCGCTGCTCAAAAAACGTTACATGCTGCGTTTCTCCTGCCCTGCGGTCAGTTAAAAAACGACTGACCGCGACGCAGCGGATGCAACGCAGCATCATCAGTCACAATCCGTCACTAATAGAAGCCTATGGGGAAAAACAGGATTCCTGCAAAATATTTTGCAGGATACCGTAATTCCTCAAGGCTACGGATTGTGACTGATGCAAAACAACGGAAGTGTGAACTTAGCCTAAATGCACCTGCTCTGTGATAGTCTCAGTGTCCTGTTTAAAGCACAGAGAGCATCATGAAGACCAAGGAACACAACAGGCAGGTCCGTGATACTGTAGTGGAGAAGTTTAAAGCTGGATTTGGTTACAAAAGATTTCCAAAACTTTAAACATCCCAAGGAGTACTGTGCAAGCGATCATATTGAAATGGAAGGAGTATCATACCACTGCAAATCTGGCTGGGCATGACATGGGCTTCGCCATATTTTTGTATGCTAGCCGGGTACAGCAGGCAGCTACGGGCTGCCCCCAACCCCCAGCTGCCTAGTTGTACCCGGCTGGGAACCAAAAATATAGAGAAGCCCTTTTTTTTCATGAAATAATTAAAAAAAAAAAAAAAAATGATGTGGGCTTCGCCAAATTTTTGAGTCCAGCCAGGTACAACTAGGCATCTGGGGATTGGAATCCACAGTGCAGGGTGCCCAAACTTTCTGGGCCCCCCACTGCGAATTGCAGTCCACAGCTGCCCCAGAAAATGGCGCTTTCATAGAAGCGCCATCTTCAGGCGCTGTATCCAACTCTTCCAGTGGCCCTGGTGGCAGGTGGCACGCTGGGTAATAAGGGGTTAATACCAGCTATGTTTTACCAGCTGGTATAAAGCCCGAGATTCTTGATGTCAGGCCAAGTTTAACCTGGCCATTAAGAATCTCCAACAAAGGGTTTAAAAAAAAAAAAAAAAAAAAAAGACATCACACAGAGAAAAATACTTTATTAGAAATAAATACACAGACACAGTAGGGACTCCATGTTTATTACTCCCTCTCACCCCTGTGAGAGGGAGTAATAAACAGATTTCTGTACTGACCATGCCAGGAGAGAGCGGCGAGGAAAAAGAGCGAGCGGGGGGGGGGGGAAAGTGAGCGAGCGGGGGGGAGAAGAGAGCGAGCGGGGGGGGGGGGGAAAGTGAGCGAGCGGGGGGGAGAGGAGAGCGAGCGGGGGGGAGAAGAGAGCGAGGGGGGGAGAAGAGAGCGAGGGGGGGAGAAGAGAGCGAGGGGGGGAGAAGAGAGCGAGGGGGGGAGAAGAGAGCAAGGGGGGGGGAAGAGAGCGGGGGGAGGAAAAGAGAGCGATGGGGGGGAAGAGAGCGAGGGAAAAGAGAGGGGAGAGGAGAGAGGGATAAGAGGGGGGCAGAGGAGGGGGAGAAGAGGGGGGGGGGAGAAGAGAGTGGGGAAAGAACGGGGGTGGGGATAGAATGGGGGGGGGGCAGAGGTGCTCTGTCACCAACTGTCTCCACTCTGTGACTTGTGGTGCAGGTGACAGAGTGCAGACAGTTGGTCCCATGCAGCAGGACAGATGGCAGAGCACAGCGGTGACATGCCTGTCAGTGTCTTGCTGCTGGGAGGAGCAGATGATCACACTGCCCGACACCGGCCGCTCTCCTGACATCGCAGCAGAGCGGGCGGGTGGACAGTGTGATCACATACTTACGTGCAGGGGGGGATTCAGCTGAAGAACCCCCCCCCCCCCCCTGTACTGCACACTGGCGCTCCGTGACTCACCATCTGCAGGACGCCGGCTCCACAGTGACGTCCTCCGGATCCTCCCCTCGATGCTGGGCTGTGATGTGCGGTAGTTACCGCCCACAGCCCTGTCGCTCAATCTGAGTGGTGCCAGCCTCCTCTGACGTACCCGTCCAGTTTGAGAGCCCGGAAATGCCGGGACGTCAGAGGATGCTGGCGGCCACAGCTCCAGGGGGTCATGTGACCGGCACTGAGCGTGCAGGATAGCGCCGCTCAGTGCCAGAACTGGAAACAGAAGCCAAAGGAGAAAACGCCTAGAAAGGTAAGTAGAACTCATACAGAAAATAAAAAAAATGGGTGAACCACCCCTTTAAGATGTTGATCAATGTAGATTACATTATTTCTGAAAAAAGCAAGTGATCATACATTGTTCTCTAATTTTGATCAGAGGTGTATGTGAGTGTGTTCTAGTCAGGAGAATAGTAAGGCACAGGACTCTGGCATCTCCACTATCAGAGGTAATCCGGAGGTTATGGTTAGCCCATGATTCCCTAGCGTCATGGAAGTATAGGAGGCCCCTCTCTCGCTATACTACATTCACATTGTGACAGTTATAGAATCCATGTCTCCCTCACACATAGGGACCGTTGTATGTTATGTCGCCCTCACACATAGGGACCGTTGTATGTTATGTCGCCCTCACACATAGGGACCGTTGTGTGTTATGTCGCTCTCACATATAGGGACCGTTGTGTGTTAGGTCGCCCTCATATATAGGGACCGTTGTGTGTTATGTTGCCCTCACATATAGGGACCGTTGTGTGTTATGTCGCCCTCACACATAGGGACCGTAGTGTGTTATGTCGCTCTCACATATAGGGACCGTTGTGTGTTAGGTCGCCCTCATATATAGGGACCGTTGTGTGTTATGTTGCCCTCACATATAGGGACCGTTGTGTGTTATGTCGCCCTCACACATAGGGACCGTAGTGTGTTAGGTCGCCCTCACACATAGGGACCGTTGTGTGTTATGTTGCCCTCACACATAGGGACCGTTGTGTGTTAGGTCGCCCTCACACATAAGGACCGTTGTGTGTTATGTCGCCCTCATATATAGGGACCGTTGTGTGTTAGGTCGCCCTCACACCTAGGGACCGTTGTGTGTTAGGTCGCCCTCACATATAGGGACCGTTGTGTGTTATGTTGCCCTCACACATAGGGACCGTTGTGTGTTAGGTCGCCCTCACACATAGGGACCGTTGTGTGTTAGGTCGCCCTCACACATAAGGACCGTTGTGTGTTATGTCGCCCTCATATATAGGGACCGTTGTGTGTTAGGTCGCCCTCACACATAGGGACCGTTGTGTGTTAGGTCGCCCTCACATATAGGGACCGTTGTGTGTTATGTTTCCCTCACACATAGGGACCGTTGTGTGTTAGGTCGCCCTCACACATAAGGACCGTTGTGTGTTATGTCGCCCTCATATATAGGGACCGTTGTGTGTTAGGTCGCCCTCACACATAGGGACCGTTGTGTGTTAGGTCGCCCTCACACATAGGGACCGTTGTGTGTTAGGTCGCCCTCACACATAAGGACCGTTGTGTGTTATGTCGCCCTCATATATAGGGACCGTTGTGTGTTAGGTCGCCCTCACACATAGGGACCGTTGTGTTAGGTCGCCCTCACACATAGGGACCGTTGTGTGTTAGGTCGCCCTCACATATAGGGACCGTTGTGTGTTAGGTCGCCCTCACACATAAGGACCGTTGTGTGTTAGGTCGCCCTCATATATAGGGACCGTTGTGTGTTAGGTCGCCCTCACACATAAGGACCGTTGTGTGTTAGGTCGCCCTCACACATAGGGACCGTTGTGTGTTAGGTCGCCCTCATATATAGGGACCGTTGTGTGTTAGGTCGCCCTCATATATAGGGACCGTTGTGTGTTAGGTCGCCCTCATATATAGGGACCGTTGTGTGTTAGGTCGCCCTCACACATAAGGACCGTTGTGTGTTAGGTCGCCCTCATATATAGGGACCGTTGTGTGTTAGGTCGCCCTCACATATAGGGACCGTTGTGTGTTAGGTCGCCCTCACACATAAGGACCGTTGTGTGTTAGGTCGCCCTCACATATAGGGACCGTTGTGTGTTAGGTCGCCCTCACATATAGGGACTGTTGTGTGTTATGTCGCCCTCACATATAGGGACTGTTGTGTGTTATGTCGCCCTCACACATAGGGACTGTTATGGATTAAGTCACCATCAGAGAAACTGTTGTGTTATATCGCCCTCACCCATACGAAATGTGTGTTATTTCGCCCTCACACATACGGACTGCTGTTGCCCCCTGCTGTGAATGACACTAGTGGACGTGTCTGCTGCGTTTCCACGGAAGACGCGCCAATACATCTCCTCAGCCTCATCAAGGTGCAGTCCCAGCACCCGCCTGACAAACTAACCAATGATATCAGCTGGATTTGGCAGGAAGCAGGCGGGCTCTGCGCTGATTGGCTGCCAGTGTATTCTATCATGTGATCATCCAGCACGTCCAGCATGGCTTCCCCCTGTTGCGCGGCGGCGATGTTGTGGAGCTATGTGTGAAGGAGCTCCTGTGCGGTGTGATGAGTGACGAGCAGCTGGCGGGCAGGATCGTGACGATGAGGTCCTACCAGGCAGTGCTGCTGCTGCTCGCCGTCCTGGTGGTGTTTGCCTTCTACTATCTGGGCTCTGGGAGGGAGAATTTCTCCAGCACCACTCGGCGGATGAAGAGCAGCGCAGTGCACAGCGCCAGCCCCGACACCGAGCTGCTGCCGGCTTCCTCTGCAGAGCTGAAGCTCAGTGAGGGGAAGAGCAAGAACCTGGAGAGCCGCGGGGAGCAGGACTACCACCTGCTCATCATGTTCACCAAGGTGGACCGGAGCCCGGGGCTGAGGGACAAGTTCCAGGCGGCGCTGCGCTCCATGGTCCGGTACGGCAAGTTCGAGAGCAACGAGGTGCTCAGCCTGCACTTCATAGCGGACGAGTCCAGTAAAGAGATCGGCAAAGGCGTCCTCAGGGACCTGCTGCAGGAGGCCAGCTTCAAGTATAAGGTGCGTGCCTACAGGTGTGAGGTGGTGCCTATTACAGACCAGCCCCCATTATGGAGAGAGCGCCTACAAGTATGAGATGTTCGCCAATTACAGGCCAGCCCCCGAACATAAGGCGTGCCCCTATTACAGGCCAGCCCCGAACATGAGGTCTGTGCGCCTATTACAGGCCGGCCCCCGAACATGAGGTCTGTGCGCCTATTGCAGGCCAACCCCCGAACATAAGGCGTGTGCCTATTGCAGGCCAGCCCCCGAACATGAGGTCTGTGCGCCTATTGCAGGCGAGCCCCCGAACATAAGATCTGTGCCCCTATTGCAGGCGAGCCCCCGAACATAAGGTCTGTGCCCCTATTGCAGGCGAGCCCCCAAACATAAGGTCTGTGCCCCTATTGCAGGCGAGCCCCCGAACATAAGGTCTGTGCCCCTATTGCAGGCCAGAACCGAAGATAAGGTCTGTGCCTATTATTATTATTATTATTATTATTTATCTATAGAGCACCATTAGTTCCATTATGCTGTACATGAGAAGGGGGTTACATACAAAATACATATACAAGTTACAGTAGACAGACTAGTACAGAGGGAAGAGGGCCCTGCCCTTGCGGGCTTACATTCTATAGGATTCTGGGGAGGAGACAGTAGGTGGGGTGTAGATGGGGCGGCAGCTCCGCACGGTGGTGGCCTATCTCTGCTGTATGGACCAGCTGCAGGTATAAGGTGGGTGCCAGGGGTGGGATTACAATTTTTATCAGGTTCCCCGTTTGTATTATTATTGTATTACACTTTCACAACCCGCCAATTTTCATTTTCGCTTTTTTTCCTAGAGCCATAACTTATTTATTTCTCCGTCAACATAGGTGTATGAGGGCTTCTGTTTTACAGAATGAGTTGTACTTTTGAATGAAACCATTAATTTGACTATACAGTGTACTGCAAAATGAGAAAAAAAACAAAGTGCAGTGAAATTGCAAAAAATAGTGCAATTCCCCTTTTTTTTTTTTTTTATTTACCATGTTCACTATATGGTAAAACTGATTTGGCAATAAGATTTCCCAGGTCAGTACGAGCGCAAAGATACCAAATGTGTGTGTGTGTGTGTGTGTGTGTATATTTAATTTGTGAAAATGAGACAAAAAGGGGGTGTTTTGAGCTTTTGTGGTGTTGGTTTTAGTTTTTATTTTATCTTGATATTTTTTATAAACTGTTGTTTTTAGTGGTCCCCTTAGGGGACTTGAAACTCATATACACCAGTCACTTCGGAATACACCACAACTGCTGTGTTCCTATGAATGCCAGCGTTCACAGGAACTATGTCATGACCACGGCAGTCATGACAAGCGATCAGCACCCCAGATTCACAGATTTAATTAGTTAACAGTGGCGGGCAGATCTCTGGATAAGAGGGACAAGAGCCCTAGAAAACAGCACGAGGAGAAAGGGCGGCAAGGCATGTAGGAGACAGCGTCACAAAGTTGGGAACATATAATTGTTAATAAGAGCCCACAGCTGCCACTAAGCCCTAGATTAGTAGTGGTAGGTGTCTGAGACCTCCATTACTAATCTGTAAAAGAAAAGAAATAAACACAAACTCCGAAAAAATCCTTTATTTGAAATAAAATACAAAAAACCTCACCCTCTTTCACCACTTTATTAACCCCCCAAAACACTACGGTCTGGCGTAATTCACACGAGGTCTCACAAAGATTCCAGCTCTGCAACATGTGTGCCATGTAGATGCCATGATAGATAGATGAGGGGGGATCTGATGACATTTTTGGTCTTATTTAAGAGACCTAAATGTCATCAGGTTCCCCCTGTGGCCTGGCGAAACTAAAATTGAACTGTTTGGCCATAATGACCATTGTTGCATTATACACATCATATCCAGCATCTTGTCCTGCTGCATATCTGACGTATCATCTCCAGCGCATCACTGCTGATGTGTACCATTGTCGGTGGGCGCGGGCACCTGGGCATTTACTCGGGACGTGTCACATCCAGCATATTACGACCGTAGGCAACTTTGATTAGCAGTGTCTGATCTGAGGATTACACACGTTCTTTTTCCGGGTTCTAAGCAAAACGGCACATAGCCAATAAAGGGTATTGTATAATATTTTATCAGTCTCATTGGGCTTTAGGTTTGTGGAGTATGTAGGAGGGCGTGAGGATTATTCCATAAGTAATTTGGTGGATGTTGGGGTTATAAAGTAAGGGGTCACCCGGAAGTACTTAATTAAAAACAAGGGGGTGAAGCCAGGATTAATTGACGCTTTATTTAAGAGACCTAAATGTCATCAGGTCCCCCCTCATCTATCTATCATGGCATCTACATGGCACACATTTTGATCGGCCTCCTGATGAACCTTAGGGGAGTCGTGCTGAGGCAGGAGCTCATATGCATGGCATCAGAATGATGAGCATCATTTATTCACGACGTCCCTGAATTTGTCTGTTTAGCACATTTTATACTTTGTTAGGCACGAGCACTTTTTCTCACTACATCTGTTAGGGTGAGCTAGGGCAGATAAGGGACAGTCGATGGAGAGTGGGGGCGCCATATCGAATCTTTATATAACTGAATAGGATAACTGAAGTGAGCACTAATATATATATATATGAGTGCAAGCCAAAAATACATACTATATATATAAGAATAAGGCTGCACATCAAACTTAGATAATGGTATAATGCCTCAAGCATATGGAAAAATATTGGAATATACAATGAAAAATGCTACTTGCTAATTTGAACATGTGAATAATGAATTGCATACCTGCTATGAATATTAGGAAAAAGGAGATATTTAGCAATCGCATTGATCAATGTAACTGAGCCCCAAGGCCTCGTCAAGGCATATCTCTATATTGGGGTCCCTAGCTCTGTGACCCTAACTGTGTGTCATCTCATTGCAATTAAAAACTGCTAATATATATATATTAGTGCTCACTTCAGTTATCCTATTCAGTTATATGTAGTTTTTTTTTTTTTTCTGAATGTGAACACAGCTCCGCCCCTTTCGGCCATGTTTTTTCCATCTCCTATATAAGAAAGTCCTTAGTTACCCCTCTCCACCCATAGCAGTTTTTAATTGCAATGAGATGACACACAGTTAGGGTCACAGAGCTAGGGACCCCAATATAGAGATATGCCTTGACGAGGCCTTGGGGCTCAGTTACATTGATCAATGCGATTGCTAAATATCTCCTTTTTCCTAATATTCATAGCAGGTATGCAATTCATTATTCACATGTTCAAATTAGCAAGTAGCATTTTTCATTGTATATTCCAATATTTTTCCATATGCTTGAGGCATTATACCATTATCTAAGTTTGATGTGCAGCCTTATTCTTATATATATCGAATCTTTAGGCTGCCAACCTCCACTGATAGGTAGTCCACATAAGGGAGAACATTTAGTAGGGTGCCATCTTAAATTCCCTCCTTCCCTAACCTGTGCACTAATGTTTTATGTATATGTTGTATTTTTGTGTCTTTTTTTAATCTATTTAATAATATATAATAGTTTTAAAAGGATAGTTTGTGTGAAAAGTCTATAGGACCCTAATTCGCATATGTTTAGTTAAAGGGAACCTGTCACTAGAATTTTCGCTATGAAACTGAAAGAATCCCCTTATGCAGCTCCTGGGCTGCATTCTAGAAAGGATCCTTTTGCTACTGGCCCCCCTTTCAGACCTAAATAAACACTTTATAAAATCTTACCTTTTGGTATGCTAATGAGCTTTGCTGGCCACGGGGGCGGGCTGTATTGCGTCTGTTATTCTCTCTCCTGCCGCTGTTCGCCATCCCCCAGTGCTGATTGACATAGATGAGACCGCCACCTACATCTTCCACAGTGCTCCTTAGTCTCGTGCATGCCCAGTGGCACTATCACGGGATTGAGCACTGTTCAAATCACGAGCGCCGGTGATCTTATTGCTCAGGCGCGAGATTATGGGCGGCTACTTGGATGACGCTGATGATGACGACATTGTCATTGCTGTACCTTGGCTGGTTATGAAAAATAGAGGGGGTCTCACACTTATTTTTAATTATTTTATTTATTAAAAAAAACAAAAATATGACGTGGGGTCCCCCCCATTTTTTTCTTAATACCAGTCAAGGTACAGCAGACAACTGGGGGCTGATATTAAGGTGGGAAGGGCCATAGTTATTTGGCCCTGTCCAGCCTAACAAGAGCAGCCCACAGCTGCCCCAGAAGTGGCACATCCATAAGATGTGCCAATTCTGGCGCTGGACCCAGCTCTTCCTGATTGCCCTGGTGCGGTGGCAATTGGGGTAATAAGGGATTAATAGCAGCCCATAGCTGCCACTAAGCCCTAGGTTTGTGATGTCAGGCATCTGAGACACCCCGCATCACTAATCTATAAGTGAAAGTACCGTATTTTTCGGACCATAAGACGCACTTTTTCCCCCCCAAATGTTGGGGGAAAGTTGGGGGTGCGTCTTATGGTCTGACTACAGGGCTGCGGCCGGGAATGAGGGTGCTGCGGGTCATCGGGGGCACGAGCAGGCTGTAGCAGCACCTGCTCGTGACTACGTGGGCCCGCTCATTACATATGCACGCCTATCCTCCCGCCCATTTCTCAGTGCAGAAGCCGGCGCTGACAGGTGGGCGGGAGGACGAGCGGGGACGCGCGCATAGCAAAGAGCTGGCCGCATGATCACCCCTGGCAATTACAGCCTGGAATGATCATGTGCGGCTGTATTCACTGCTCCCCGCGCGTCATCATCAGCGCGGGGTGCAGTGAATCAGTACACTCACCCGTCCCCGTGTGTGGAGCCGTCCCCGTGCAGCACGCGATGTCTTCCTGTCAGTGCCGGTCAGCTGATCTGTGCTGATCGGGAACGGCTCAACACACGCAGGTCAGCGGCGCAGAGAGGAAGATGATCGGTGCTGGAGGGAGTGAGGAAAAGGTGAGTATAAACGTTTATTTTTTTCTCTGTGCTATAGGATACAGGCCATATACCAAGATGGTATATGTGCACGATGGGGGTATATAGCAGGATGGGAGTATATGAGCAGGCAGGATGGGGGTATATGAACAGGATGGGGGTATATGAACGGGATGGGGGTATATGAACAGGATGGGAGTATATGAACAGGATGGGAGTATATAAGCAGGATGGATGGGGGAATATGAGCAGGATGGATGGGGGGTATATCGATAGGATCGGGGTATATGAGCAGGATGGGAGTATATGAGCAGGATGGGGGAATATGAGCAGGATGGGGGTTTATAGCAGGATCATATACAAGGCAGGAGGATCATTACCAGGATGGGGTACCTTAGTAGAGAATTTGGGGACATTACCCCCATAACAGTGTCAGCAGCAGATCCTCGCCCCATATCAGTGTGTCATGACCACATTTTTTGCTTAAAGTTTTATTTTCCCATTTTCCTCCTCTAAAACCAGGGTGCATCTTATAGTCCGGTGCGTCTTATATTCCGAAAAATACGGTAAGTAACCACAAACAGCCAAAAAATCCTTTATTTGAAATAAAATAAAAAGCCCGCTCTTTCACCACTTTATTAACCCCAGAACACCCCTCCAGGTCCAAAGTAATCCCCCCCCCCAAGGCCCATGGCAATTCGGCTCTACTACAACCCTGTTCTGTCACAGCAAGCGTCATAGAACATGACTGCTAGCTGTGAGTGCAGACAGAGCCTCAGCGATCAGAATGAACTCGGGTGAACCCCTGCACGTGTCGCAGCAGTGACATCACGGGTTCACTGCTCTGAGGGTCAGGCCGCTACTGAAGTGAGCCGCGTGATCGACGGTGCCGTCACTCACATGACGCATCCAGCTGCAGCTCACTTCAGTCGCGGCCTGATTTGCGCTCACAGGTGGAGGTCTCCAGCTGAATGACTGCACTGCTGATCGTGCAGCTCACTTCAGTCACTCGCGTTATTTGCTGTCACAAGTGGGGGACTCCAACTGTTGCCGCGGCTAACCTTCACCACTGATATCGTGACTCACTTCAGTTGTGCTGTGCTATGTAGACAGGCCCACCGGCGGCTGTGATTGGTTGCAGTCAGACAGCTGTCACTCAGCATGGGGGTGCATCTGACTGCAACCAATCACAGATGGGAGAGGAGTGAATATGTATGAGCCTAATGAGCAGTTGTAGTGAATAGATTATGAGGCTAATGAGCGGTAGGAAAGAAGGAGAGGCCGTGGGAGCAGTGTGACAGCCGCGCGCGCCGGTGATCTGGGAGTATGAAGCGTCGAGAGAGATCCCAACATGCCAAAATCACTCCAGCATTGATTTTGTCATTCTGGAACGAAGTTGGTGTGCTGCGTTTTTGACAAAACCACGGGTAAATCGTATGCAAAACGCACCAATTTGATAGCATGCGTTTTTCCTTGCGTTTTTGATTCCCTCATTATAAAAAATAAATCTTTATTTTTATATAGCGATAACATATTTTGCAGCGCTTTACATACATCAGGAATGCTGTCCCGATTGGGGCTCACAATCTAAATTCCCTATCTATATGTCTTTGGAGTGTGGGAGGAAACCCACGCAAACACGAGGAGAACATACAAACTCCTTGCAGATGTTGTCCATGGTGGGATTGATTTCAATGGGTGACAAATGTTGACAAAAATGCAAGAAAAAATGAACATGCTGCTTCTTTTTTTCACAAACTTTTGTCAAAAAAAGTGCTGACAAAAAAACCTGCAATGTGTGCACAGCAAATCTGACTTCTCATAGACTTTGGGAAGTCAGATGTCAGAAAGTTCTGACAACAAAACTGCACCAAAAAACGCGACAAAAAACGCAGCGTGTGCATGTAGCCTAAGGAGTGGCTCCGTAAGAAGCATTGCAATGTCCTGGAGTGGCCTAGCCAATCTTCAGATCTGAACCCAATGGAAATTCTTTAGATGGAGCTGAACCTCAATGTTACCCAGATCTGGAGAAGATCTGTATGGAGAAGCAGGCCAAAATCCCTGCTGCAGTGTGTGCAAACTTGGTCATGAACTATAAAATAAACGAAAACCAAATCCATGAAGATTCCAAAGTAATCCACCGAATCAGACTTTCCAAAAATGGAAACCTGAAAGACCTCAAAAGAGAGTCCCTCTTTTAACACTTTTATTTCCCTCCCCAAAAAACCCACAGCTCTGACGTAATCCATGGCGATCCCACGACGTTCACCGATTCTGTAGTAGAACCTATGAAGCCGTGTTCTGAAAATGAAGCTTCATAGGTCACCACCTGGTTATTTCTCACAAGCGGTGATGTCTGTAACGCCCCTGCACATGAGACATTCCAGGTGTCCTGCTGCCTCTTGCAAGAGCGGTGATGACGTCAGTAACGTTACATGACCTCGCCGGGTCGCACAGAGGGCATCTGATGAGTGGTGACGTTACTGACGTTACCACTCGTGAAATGAGCATGAGTGACCTCTAAAGCGGGCTTTACACGCTACGAGATCGCTACAGCGATCTCGTTGGGGTCACGGATTTTGTGACGCACATCCAGCCGCTGTAGCGAAGCCGTTGCGTGTGACACCTATGAGCGATTTTGCATCGTCGCAAAAACGTGCAAAATCGCTCATTGGCGACATGGGGGTCCATTCTCAAATATCGTTACTGCAGCAGTAATGAAGTTGTTCCTCGTTCCTGCGGCAGCACACATCGCTCCGTGTGACACCGCAGGAACGAGGAACCTCACCTTACCTGCCTCCCGGCCACAATGCGGAAGGAAGGAGGTGGGCGGGATGTTCGTCCCGCTCATCTCCGTCCCTCCGCTTCTATTGGACGGCGGTTCAGTGACGCTGCTGTGACGTTGCTGTGACGCTGAACGAACCGCCCCCTTAGAAAGGAGGCGGTTCGCCGGTCACAGCGACGTCGCAGGGAAGGTAGGTAGTGTAACGGGTCCGGGCGATGTTGTGCGACACGGGCAGAGATTTGCCCGTGTCGCACAACCGATGGGGGCGGGTACTCACGATGGCGATATCGATGGCGATATCACAGTGTGTAAAGCGGCCTTAAGGCTTGGTTCTCAGAACGAGGCTTCATAGGCTGTACTACAGAATCGGTGGATGTTATGTTATCGCCATGGACCTAATAAAATGGTGAGGGACCGTCTCCTGGTTTTTATGTCTTTAATTGTTTTCTTCTTTTTTTTTATGTGGTTCTGGTTACAATTTTAGTTTTGGACTGTCATATTCGGTGGATTATTTCAAAATCTTCATGGCTTTTTTTTTTTTTTTTTAAAGTAAATAGGTAAACGAGAGAGTCGGGAAGTGGATTTTAAAATACATTTTTTGTGTTTTTGGTTTTTTTTTTCTTTATACTTACTGAGTTAGTAATGGGAATGTCTAATGGACACTCTCCATTGCTATCCCCTGGGCTTGATACCAGCTGTCAATTAACAGTTGACCTCAAACCCCAAAAATATTACTCCGATTGCCACCGCACCTGGAAGAGCCAGGCAAATCCCCAGGATTGGTGCATCTAATGTGATGCGCCAATTGTGAGGGAGCTGCGGGCTGGTATTTGTAGGCTGGGAAGGGCCATATAACCATGGCTGTTCCCAGCCTTATAATATCAGCCCCTAGTTGCCTGCCTCACCTTCACTGGTGATCAAAAAGGGAGGTAGGACCAAATGTTGTATTTTTTTTTTTTAATATCTTCTGTTCCCAGTAGCGTTCAGGCATCTTCCCCGTGATGAAAAGCTTGTTGATTGGATTTCAACAAGCTTTTCTTCAGCATCCGGACTCGACCATGGACCTCTGTGAGAAGTTCGGATTTGACCACTGGTCACTAGGTATCTAGTATGAACCCCCAACTTTATTTGCTTATCCCAAATAACAATACATATCAATGTGTGTAGGTTATAGTTAGTGTCAGGGGAAAAAAACAACATTTTTTAAGATGTTTGCATATACACTAGGAAAAGTTCCACATATAGAGTTTCAATGGAGTTTGTGATGGATGCCGCACTTTGCCATCTGTCGTCCATAGAGTAATATAAGATCTATTTAACAGATAAGTAATGTTTTTCGTAATGTACAGTGAGTACGGAAAGCAGTCAGACGCCTTTTAAATTTTTCACTAGCCATAGCTAGCCAATAGCCATTTGGTAAATTCAAAAAAGTTCATTTTTTTCCTCAGTAATGTACACTCTGCACCCCATCTTGACAGAAAAAACCATGTAGAATTTTTTGCAAATGTATTAAACAAGAAAGACTGAAATATCACATGGTCATAAGTATTCAGACCCTTTTCTCAGATACCCATATTTAAGTCACATGCTGTCCATTTCCTTGTGACCCTCCTTGAGATGGTTCTACTCCCTCATTGGAGTCCAGCTGTGTTAACTGATAGGACTTGATTTGGAAAGGCACACACCTGTCTATATAAGATCTCGCAGCTCACAGTGCATGTCAAATGAGAATCATGAGGTCAAAGGAACTGCCCAAGCAGCTCAGAGACAGAATTGTGGCAAGGCACAGATCTGGCCAAGGTTACAAAAGAATTTCTGCAGTACTCAAGGTTCCTAAAAGCACAGTGGCTTCCATAATCCTTAAACGAAAGAAGTTTGGGACCACCAGAACTGTTCCTAGACCTGGCCGTCCAGCCAAACTGAGCAATTGTGGGAGAAGAGCCTTGGTAAGAGAGGTAAAGAAGAACCCCAAGATCACTGTGGCTGATGCTCCAGAGATGCAGTAGGGAGATGGGAGAAAGTTGCACAAAGTCAACTATCACTGCAGCCCTCCACCAGTTGAGCCTTCATGGCAAGGTGACCCGAAGGAAGCCTCTCCTCAGTGCAAGACATATGAAAGCCAGCATAGAGTTTGGAAAAAAACATATGAAGGACTCCCAGACTGAGAAATAAGATTCTCTGGTCTGATGAGACGAATATAGAACTTTTTAATGATAATTCTAAGCAGTATGTGTGGAGAAAACCAGACACTGCTCATCACCTCCCCAATGCAAGCTCAACAGTGAAACATGGTGGTGGCATCATCATGCTATGGGGTGTTTTTCAGCTGCAAAGACAGGATGACTGGTTGCAATTGAAGGAAAGATGAATGCGGCCAAGTACAGAGATATCCTGGAAGAAAACCCCTTCCAGAGTGTTCTGGACCTCAGACTATGCCTAAGTTTCACCTTCCAAAAAGACAATGACCCTAAGCACACAGCTAAAATAACAAAGGAGTGGCTTCAGAACAACTCTGTGACTATTCTTGAATGGCCCAGCCAGAGCCCTGACCTAAACCCAATTGAGCATCTCTGGAGAGACCTGAAAATGGCTGTCCACCACCGTTCACCATCCAACCTGACAAAACTGAAGAGGATCTGCAAAGAAAAATGACAGAGGATTCCCAAATCCAGGTGTGAAAAACTTGTTGCATCATTCCCAAGAAGACTCATGGCTGTACTAGCTCAAAAGGGTGCGTCTACTCAATGCTGAGCAAAGGGTCTGAATACTTATGACCACGTGATATTTCAGTTTTTCTTGTTTAATAAATTTGCAAAACTTTGTTTTCTTTACTCTGTGGTATGGAATGGCATATACTACACCTTTCAATACCTTTTTCTTTGTTGTACAGTACAGACCAATAGTTTGAACACACCTTCTAATTCAGAGTTTTTATTTTCATGACTCAAAAGGCATCAAAACTATGAATTAACACATGTGGATTGAAATACTTAACATTGTGAAACAACTGAAAATATGTCTTATATTCAAGGTTCTTCAAAGTAGCCACCTTTTGCTTTGATTACTGCTTTGCACACTCTTGGCATTCTCTTGATGAGCTTCAAGAGGTAGTCATCGGAAGTGGTTTTCCAACAGTCTTGAAGGAGTTCCCAGAGATGCTTAGCACTTGTTGGCCCTTTTGCCTTCACTCTGCGGTCCAGCTCACCCCAAACCATCTCGATTGGGTTCAGGTCTGGTGACTGGAGGCCAGGTCATCTGGCATAGCACCCCATCACTCTCCTTCTCAGTCAAATAGCCCTTTCACAGCCTGGAGGTGTGTTTGGGGTCATTCTCCTGTTGAAAAATAAATGATGGTCCAACTAAACGCAAACCGGATGGAATAGCATGCCGCTGCAAGATGCTGTGGTAGCCATGCTAGTAGTATGCCTTCAATTTTGTATAAATCCCCAACCGTGTCACCAGCAAAGCACCCCCACACCATCACACCTCCTCCTCCATGCTTCACGGTGTGAACCAGGCATGTAGAGTCCATCCGTTCACCTTTTCTGCATCGCACAAAGACACGGTGGTTGGATCCAGAGATCTCAAATTTGTACTCATCAGACCAAAGCACAGATTTCCACTGGTCTAATGTCCATTCCTTGTGTTCTTTAGCGCAATCAAGTCTCTTCTGCTTGTTGCCTGTCCTTAGCAGTGGTTTCCTAGCAGCTATTTTACCATGAAGGTCTGCTGCACAGTCTCTTCTTAACAGTTGTTCTAGAGATGTCTGCTGCTAGAACTCTGTGTGGCATTGACCTGGTCTGTAATCTGAGCTGCTGTTAACCTGCAATTTCTGAGGCTGGTGACTCAGATAAACTTATCCTCTGCAGCAGAGGTGACTCTTGGTCTTCCTTTCCTGGGGCAGTCCTCATGTGAGCCAGTTTCTTTGTAGCGTTTGATGGTTTTTGCCACTGCACTTGGGGACACTCTCAAAGTTTTCCCAATTTTTCGGACTGACTGACCTTCATTTCTTAAAGTAATGATGGCCACTCATTTTTCTTTACTTAGCTGGGTTTTTTTCTTGCCATAATACAAAATCTAACAGTCTATTCAGTAGGACTATCAGCTGTGTATCCACCAGACTTCTGCACAACACAACTGATGGCCCAAACCCCATTTATAAGGCAATAAATCCCACTTATTAAATTGGACAGAGCACACCTTTGAAGTGAAAACCATTTCCGGTGACTACCTCTTGAAGCTCATCAAGAGAATGCCAAGAGTGTGCAAAGTAGTAATCAAAGCAAAAGGTGGTTACTTTGAAGAACCTAGAATATAAGACATATTTTCAATTGTTTCACACTTTTTTAAGTATTTCATTCCACATGTGTTAATTTATAGTTTTGATGCCTTCAATATGAATCTACAATTTTCAGAGTCATAAAAATAAAACTCTTTGAATGAGGTGTGTCCAAACGTTTGGTCTGTACTATATTTTGATGTATAATGGTTAGGTTGAGGTGGTCTCTGTTTGATAATATAGCTGTTTAGACTTGTTGCATGGGGAGCCTTTTTGGTGTCCACGTTACATAGAGCTAAAAATGTGATGTCCGCATGCAGTTCCTGAACACTGCCACACAATGTCCCCATTGCTCAGTAAATGATTTATATTTGTGGGCTGATTAACTTGTATTTAAGTGTTTGTTGCCTTTTCAAGCTGTATAATTCCTCCACAGTAAAGTGACTGCTAGATGTCTTTAAAGGGAGCCTGTCATCACATACTTGCCTCTAACATGTTTTACCATCTAATAGGAGAACTTATTTGTATATAGCAGAAGGTGTATAAATTGGAAAATATATTCCCCCTGTGCACTGCTTAGTCCAGTTATCTCGGAGGGTCATGGGTACCTTGTATCTGGACTACAATCAGGATTATTGATTGACATCTGATGTGTCTTGTACATGTGCCATTGTTGATATAGAAACACATACACGTCTTGTAGATTATTGCTGGAATTGCTTTTCTCCCCTTCTCCCAAAAAAAAAAAATCATCACATTTTTCATTAGGAAGATTGTTCAGGGCACGCTGGTGTCTTAGGGTACTAACACACTTGCATTGTGCGGCATCCATTGCTATCCGCCGCCTTGAGGAATTACAGTAACCGTTGCAGGAAACCGTTTATTTCTCATAGACTTCTATTAGCTATGGATAGCAGCGGATGGTCTTGCGTTGCATCCGTCCCGCTGGCCGTCAGTGACCGTCGAGCGGAGGGAACACTGAATGTAGCGTTTTTTAGTTGCTCTAAAAAACGCACTCCGCAGGATTCTGTTGGGATCCGTTACGAGGCATAATGAATGTTTATGGTGCTGGATTCCGTCGCCATGTGTTTGGCGACGGAATCCAGTGCAGGATTCCGTCACGTTCTATTGAGCATGCTCAGCATGTCCAGCAGAACGTTCTAAATCGTTTAAAAGCACTCCTGGTCTCTCTCGCTGTCGGTCGGTCTCTATCTCTCTGTCGGTCTATCTCTATCTCTCTCTCTGTCAATGTCGGTCTGTCTCTCTCTCGGTCTCTCTCTCTCTCGGTCTCTCTCTCTCTCGGTCTCTCTCTCTCTCGGTCTCTCTCTCTCTCGGTCTCTCTCTCTCATACTCACCGATCTCTGTCGTGGCACTGCACAGCTGTCATTCTTCTCTGGCGGCTTCTCTTTTGAAAATGCCGGTCGCTCATTATTCCATTTAGTATTCACTGCTTCCCCCCCGCCCACCGGCGCCTATGATTGGTTGCAGTCGGACCCGCCCCAACGCTGAGTGACAGCTGTCTCACTGCAACCAATAATAAGAAGATAGTGTGCACACACTTAGAATTAAAAGAATGGGGGAGGTGCTAGTGTAAGAGGATCAAAAAACCCCCTGAAAAATCATACATAAATATAACACTGCACTTTCAATGGGCCAGAATGAATAAAGATATAACTTTTTCTCAATGCTATTAGATTTTTAATACAGAAGGCAAGATAGCAACAAATGAAAGACTTGCGACAATTAACGTTTCGGTCCTCCAGGACCTTGATCACATTAATCGCAGAAATCCAAAAAAATGGCAATACGGTGAGGTTTTTCCAGTTCCCTCCACAGTGGAATTCAGGGTAGGAATATCCTGTCCTTCCTGGGCAGTTAGGGAAAAATTAATCGCCTGTATAGAAATGCAGGAAGATCCTTGAGGTAGTTAATGCATATATCTTATGAGTGGGCTCATAAAATGAATATGTGCTCCAGACCATCCGGGGTTAATGCTGTATTTGCCTTATGTGTACACGTTAAGCTGAATTGCAGTCTGTCCCTAGGAGCTGTGGCCATGTGTAACCAATCACAGCCGCGGGTGGGCGGGTCTATATCGTGCAGTCCAATAAATAAATAAAAAAAAACGGCGTGCGGTCCCCCCCAATTTTGATACCAGCCAAGGTAAAGCCACATGGCTGAAGGCTGGTATTCTCAGGATGGGGAGCCCCATGTTATGGGGAGCCCCCCCAGCCTAAAAATATCAGCCAGCAGCCGCTCGGAATTGCCGCATCCATTAGATGCGACAGTCCCGAGACCCGTGGCAATCAGGGTAATAAGGAGTTAATGGCAGCAGCCCATAGCTGCCACGAAGTCCTAGGTTAATCATCGCAGGCGTCTGAGACACATTCTTTATTTTTTTTTTTATATAGCGCTAACATATTCTGCAGCGCTTTACATACATCAGGAACACTGTCCCCATTGGGGCTCACAATCTAAATTCCCTATCTATGAAGAAAAAACAAAAAAGCCAGCACTAAATGTGCACTACAGCACTAAAAATTCCAACTGTACTTATAAATTTGAGATTTTTGGCAAAAAATTGCAGTTTCTTGAGCTACCCAGCTACGTCACGGCAAATCTCATTTGGGGCAGTCCTACACTAAAATATTTTTATAAAATGTACCAAACGGCCTCACATATGAAATAGTAGAGCTCCTCTTAGCAGCACTCACCTGGTCTATTTCAATCCCGCACCCATGACTGAATCATGGATGGGGGTGGGACAGGTCCAAGCAAATGCTGCATGAAGTAAACAGCCTGTGGACAGGGCCTGATGACTGAAAGTCCCGAGACCCGTGGCAATTGGGGTAATTACGAGTTAATGGCAGCAGCCCATAGCTGCCACTAAGTCCTAGGTTAATCATCGCAGGCGTCTATGAGACACATTCTTTATTTATTTTTTTTATATAGCGCTAACATATTCCGCAGTGCTTTACATACATCAGGAACACTGTCCCCATTGGGGCTCACAATCTAAATTCCCTATCTGTATGTCTTTGGAGTTCCATGATTAACCTGTAAGTGAAAGTAAATAAACACATACCCTGAAAAAATACTTTATTTGTAATAAAAGACAAAAAAAAACACCCTCTTTCACCACTTCCTAAAATCCCCAAATACCTCTCCAGGTCTGGCGTAATCCACGAGGTCCCGCGACGCATCCAGCTCTGCTACATGAAGCTGACAGGAGCGGCCGTAGAACACCGCCGCCCCTGTGAGCTCCACGCAATAACTGAAGGGAGTCGCACTGTCAGCGGGGACGTCACTGAGGTAATGCCTGTGTGTGTGCGGTGATGATGGGTGCAGTAGTGCCGGGGGGTGTGCGGTGATGATGGGTGCGGTAGTGCCGGGGTGTGTGCGGTGATGATGGGTATGGTATTGCTGGGGTGAGTGCGGTGATGATGGGTACGGTATTGCCGGGGTGTGTGCGGTGATGATGGGTGCAATAGTGCCGGGGTGTGTGCGGTGATGATGGGGGCCCGGGGTGTGTGCGGTCATGATGGGTGCAGTAGTGCCTGCGTGTGCTGTGATGATGAGTGCGGTAGTGCTGGGGTGTGTGCGGTGATGATGGGTACGGTAGTGCCGGGGTGTGTGCGGTGATGATGGGGGGTGGTAGTGCCGGGGTGTGTGCGGTGATGATGGGTGCAGTAGTGACTGCGTGTGCGGTGATGATGAGTGCGATATTGCCTGCGTGTGCCGTGATGATGGGGGCGGTAGTGCCTGCATGTGCCATGATGATAGGGTCTATCTCTCTCTCTTTTTCTCTTGTTAACGCAACGCGTTATTTCACAGGAATCCGTTGCCTTTATTATCACACTATTTGCAAGGCATCCGTCTCATGCGTCACACAATGCAATGCAACGGATGCCGTTCAACGCAAGTGTGAAAGTAGCCTTATCGGTTGTTTTTTTGGCAACTTCTTTGGCTGACTGATGAAGAATGGTCAGATACAGTCATATGAAAAAGTTTGGGCACCCCTATTAATGTTAACTAGTGATGAGCGAGTATGCTTGTTACTACTCGGTACTCGCACGAGTATCACTGTACTCTGGCTACTCGGCGGGGACCGAGTAATCTCGCGATACTCGTGCTGTACTCATGGTCTTCATCCCTGCATGTTGGCGCTCTTTTGAGAGCCAGCCCTCATGCAGGGATTGGCTGGCAGACCACTGCAGTGCCACAGCCCTGTTAGTTGTGGAATTGCAGTGATTGGCCGGCCTGCACAGCGTGACCGAGCCTTTATACCGGCGGGCGCGCTGTGCTCTGTACACAGCCATCTCATATTCCCTGCTTTCCACGCCCACAGGCGCCTATGATTGGTTGCAGTGAGACACGCCCCCACGCTGAGTGACAGGTGTCTCACTGCACCCAATCACAGCAGCCGGTGGGCGTGTCTATACTGTGCAGTAAAATAAATAAATAAATAATTAAAAAAAACGGCGTGCGGTCCCCCCCAATTTTAATACCAGCCAGATAAAGCCATACAGCTGAAGGCTGGTATTCTCAGGATGGGGAGCTCCACGTTATGGGGAGCCCCCCAGCCTAACAATATCAGTCAGCAGCCGCCCAGAATTGCCGCATACATTAGATGCGACAGTTCTGGGACTCTACCCGGCTCTTCCCGATTTACCCTAGTGCGTTGGCAAATCGGGGTAATAAGGAGTTAATGGCAGCCCATAGCTGCCACTAAATCCTAGATTAATCATGTCAGGCGTCTCCCCGAGAAACCTTCCATGATTAATCTGTAAATTACAGTTAAAAAACACACACACCCGAAAAAATCCTTTATTAGAAATAAAAAACAATAACAAAGTCCCTCATCACTAATTTATTAACCCCGACAAACCCTCCATGTCCAGCGTAATCCACAGTCCTCCAGCGTCGCGTCCAGCTCTGCTACATTCAGGTGACAGGAGCTGCAGAATACACCGCCGCTTCTGTCAGCTTCACACAGCAACTGAGGTGAGTAGCGCGATCAGCTGCTGTCAGTCAGGTAACTCACGGCCACCGCTGGATCCAGCGGTGGCCGCGGGTAACCTCAGTGACAGCAGCTGATCACTATACTCACCTCAGTTGCTGCATGGAGCTGACCGGAGCGGCGGTGAGTAGCGCGATCAGCTGAGCTGTCACTGAGGTTACCCGCGGCCACCGCTGCATCCAGGTAACCTCAGTGACAGCTCAGCTGATCGCTATACTCACCTCAGTTGCTGTGTGAAGCTGACCGGAGCGGCGGTGTATTCTGCAGCTCCTGTCACCTTCATGCAGCACAGCTGGACGCGACGCTGGAGGTCCGTGGATTACGCCGGACATGGAGGGTTTGTCGGGGTTAATAAATTGGTGATGAGGGACTTTGTTAGTGTTTTTTTATTTTTCGGTTGTGTGTGTTTTTTAACTGTAATTTACAGATTAATCATGGAAGGAATCTCGGGGGGACGCCTGACATGATTAATCTAGGACTTATTGGCAGCTATGGGCTGCCATTAACTCCTTATTCCCCCGATTTGCCAACGCACCAGGGCAAATCGGGAAGAGCCGGGTACAGTCCCAGAACTGTCGCATCTAATGTATGCGGCAATTCTGGGCGGCTGCTGACTGATATTGTTAGGCTGGGGGGCTCCCCATAACGTGGAGCTCCCCATCCTGAGAATACCAGCCTTCAGCCGTATGGCTTTATCTGGCTGGTATTAAAATTGGGGGGACCGCACGCCGTTTTTTTAAATTATTTATTTATTTGTTTTACTGCACAGTATAGACACGCCCACCGGCTGCTGTGATTGGGTGCAGTGAGACACCTGTAACTCAGCGTGGGGGCGTGTCTAACTGCAACCAATCATAGGCGCCGAAAAGCAGGAAAGTAGGGAATACGAGATTGTTTAATGAGTGGCCGGCTTTTTCAAAAGAGGAAAAGCCGCCGGAGTTTAGTGAACAGCTGTGCAGCGCCGCGGCAGTGATCGGGGAACGGTAAGTAAGAGAGAGGGGGGAGAATGACCGATAGACTGTGAGAGGGAGACAGACAAGACAGAGAGAGACCGACAGAGCGAGACCGACCGACGGGAGATAGAATGAAAAAAAAAATGACCGACATCGCTAGTAAAAAGCACAAAACGTGCGTTTTGGACATCGGAGTGCCACACAATGTTTTACGTAAAATCTTTCATGTATTAATCTCAAAAAGTAACATACATCAGCTCTATCTCACTATTGGGTATGTGCCCTTAACATTTCCGCCATGAAAATTCATTTTGGTGTCATTTTTGAAGGTTTTCTGGTGAGTCGGTAAAAATGGCGTAAAACGCGGACAAAATTGTTCACAGCTGTGACTTTTGAATGATAAATGCTTCAAGGGGTCTTCCCCATGCTGTTGCCATGTCATTTGAGCACTCTTCTGAGACTTTTGTGACATTTTTAGGGTTTCTACATGCTGCCGGGGGGTCATTTCACAAAAATACTCGGGTCTCCCATAGGATAACATTGGGCTCGGTGCTCGGGCCGAGTACACGAGTATCTTGGGAGGCTCGGCCCGAGCCTCGAGCACCCGAGCTTTTTAGTACTCGCTCATCACTAATGTTAACCTTTTTTCTTTATAACAATTTGGGTTTTTGCAACAGCTATTTCAGTTTCAATTTTAAACAAAATTTGACCGGTGCAAAAGTATGGGCACCTCAACATAAAAGTGACATTAATATTTTGTAGATCCTCCTTTTGCAAAAATAACAGCCTCTAGTCGCTTCCTGTAGCTTTTAATGAGTTCCTGGATCCTGGATGAAGGTATATTTGACCATTCCTGTTTACAAAACAATTCCAGTTCAGTTAAGTTTGATGGTCGCCGTGCATGGACAGCACGCTTCAAATCATCCCACAGATGTTCAATGATATTCAGGTCTAGGGACTGGGATGGCCATTCCAGAACATTGTAATTGTTCCTCTGCATGAATGCCTGAGTAGATTTGGAGCAGTGTTTTGGATCATTGTCTTGCTGAAATATCCATCCCCTGTGTAACTTCAACTTCGTTACTGATTCTTGCACATTATTGTCAAGAATCTGCTGATACTGAGTTGAATCCATGCGACCCTCAACTTTAACAAGATTTCCAGTGCCGGCATTGGCCACACAGCCCCAAAGCATAATGGAACCTTCACCAAATTTTACTGTGGGTAGCAAATGCTTTTCTTGGAATGCCGTGTTATTTTGCCTCCATGCATAACGCCTTTTTGTCTAATCAAACAACTCAATCTTTGTTTCATCAGTCCACAGGACCTTCTTCCGAAATGTAACTGGCTTGTCCAAATGTGCTTTTTGCATACCTCAGGCGACTCTGTTTGTGGCGTTCTTGCAGAAACGGCTTCTCTCGCATCACTCTCCCATACAGCTTCTCCTTGTGCAACGTGCGCTGTATTGTTGACCGATGCACATTGACACCATCTGCAGCAAGATGATGCTGCAGGTCTTTGGAGGTGGTCTGTGGATTGTCCTTGACTGTTCTCACCATTCTTCTTCTCTGCCTTTCTGATATTTTTCTTGGAATGCCACTTCTGGGCTTAACATGAACTGTACCTGTGTTCTTCCATTTCCGTACTATGTTCCTCACAGTGGAAACTGACAGTTTAAATCTCTGAGACATCTTTTTGTATCCTTCCCCTGAACAACTATGTTGAATAATCTTTGTTTTCAGATCATTTGAGAGTTGTTTGGAGGAGCCCATGATGCCACTCTTCATAGGAGCTTCAAATTGGAGAACAACTTGCAAGTGGCCACCTTAAATACATTTTCTCATGATTTGGATATGCCTGCCTATGAAGTTCAAAGCTCAATGAGGTTACAAAACCAATTTAGTGCTTTAGTAAGTCAGTAAAAAGTAGTTAGGAGTGTTCAAATCAAGAAATTGATAAGGGTGCCCATACTTTTGCACCGGTCAAATTTTGTTTAAATGCAGATTGCACATTTTCTGTTAGTACAATAAACCTCATTTCAATCCAGAAATATTACTCAGTCCATCAGTTATTAGATATATGAAACTGAAAAAGCTGTTGCAAAAACCCAAATTGTTATAAAGATAAAAGGTTAACATTAATAGGGGTGCCCAAACTTTTTCATACAGTCAGGGCCAGAAATATTTGGACAGTGACACAAGTTTTGTTATTGTAGCTGTTTACAAAAACATGTTCAGAAATACAATTATATATATAATATGGGCTGAAAGTGCACACTCCCAGCTGCAATATGAGAGTTTTCACATCCAAATCGGAGAAAGGGTTTAGGAATCATAGCTCTGTAATGCATAGCCTCCTCTTTTTCAAGGGACCAAAAGTAATTGGACAAGGGACTCTAAGGGCTGCAATTAACTCTGAAGGCGTCTCCCTCGTTAACCTGTAATCAATGAAGTAGTTAAAAGGTCTGGGGTTGATTACAGGTGTGTGGTTTTGCATTTGGAAGCTGTTGCTGTGACCAGACAACATGCGGTCTAAGGAACTCTCAATTGAGGTGAAGCAGAACATCCTGAGGCTGAAAAAAAAGAAAAAATCCATCAGAGAGATAGCAGACATGCTTGGAGTAGCAAAATCAACAGTCGGGTACATTCTGAGAAAAAAGGAATTGACTGGTGAGCTTGGGAACTCAAAAAGGCCTGGGCGTCCACGGATGACAACAGTGGTGGATGATCGCCGCATACTTTCATTGGTGAAGAAGAACCCATTCACAACATCAACTGAAGTCCAGAACACTCTCAGTGAAGTAGGTGTATCTGTCTCTAAGTCAACAGTAAAGAGAAGACTCCATGAAAGTAAATACAAAGGGTTCACATCTAGATGCAAACCATTCATCAATTCCAAAAATAGACAGGCCAGAGTTAAATTTGCTGAAAAACACCTCATGAAGCCAGCTCAGTTCTGGAAAAGTATTCTATGGACAGATGAGACCAAGATCAACCTGTACCAGAATGATGGGAAGAAAAAAGTTTGGAGAAGAAAGGGAACGGCACATGATCCAAGGCACACCACATCCTCTGTAAAACATGGTGGAGGCAAAGTGATGGCATGGGCATGCATGGCTTTCAATGGCACTGGGTCACTTGTGTTTATTGATGACATAACAGCAGACAAGAGTAGCCGGATGAATTCTGAAGTGTACCGGGATATACTTTCAGCCCAGATTCAGCCAAATGCCGCAAAGTTGATTGGACGGCGCTTCATAGTACAGATGGACAATGACCCCAAGCATACAGCCAAAGCTACCCAGGAGTTCATGAGTGCAAAAAAGTGGAACATTCTGCAATGGCCAAGTCAATTACCAGATCTTAACCCAATTGAGCATGCATTTCACTTGCTCAAATCCAGACTTAAGACGGAAAGACCCACAAACAAGCAAGACCTGAAGGCTGCGGCTGTAAAGGCCTGGCAAAGCATTAAGAAGGAGAAAACCCAGCGTTTGGTGATGTCCATGGGTTCCAGACTTAAGGTAGTGATTGCCTCCAAAGGATTCGCAACAAAATATTGAAAATAAAAATATTTTGTTTGGGTTTGGTTTATTTGTCCAATTACTTTTGACCTCCTAAAATGTGGAGTGTTTGTAAAGAAATGTGTACAATTCCTACAATTTCTATCAGATATTTTTGATCAAACCTTCAAATTAAACGTTACAATCTGCAGGGCCTGATGACTGAAAGTCCCGAGACCCGTGGCAATTGGGGTAATTACGAGTTAATGGCAGCAGCCCATAGCTGCCACTAAGTCCTAGGTTAATCATCGCAGGCGTCTATGAGACACATTCTTTATTTATTTTTTTTATATAGCGCTAACATATTCCGCAGTGCTTTACATACATCAGGAACACTGTCCCCATTGGGGCTCACAATCTAAATTCCCTATCTGTATGTCTTTGGAGTTCCATGATTAACCTGTAAGTGAAAGTAAATAAACACATACCCTGAAAAAATACTTTATTTGTAATAAAAGACAAAAAAAAACACCCTCTTTCACCACTTCCTAAAATCCCCAAATACCTCTCCAGGTCTGGCGTAATCCACGAGGTCCCGCGACGCATCCAGCTCTGCTACATGAAGCTGACAGGAGCGGCCGTAGAACACCGCCGCCCCTGTGAGCTCCACGCAATAACTGAAGGGAGTCGCACTGTCAGCGGGGACGTCACTGAGGTAATGCCTGTGTGTGTGCGGTGATGATGGGTGCAGTAGTGCCGGGGGGTGTGCGGTGATGATGGGTGCGGTAGTGCCGGGGTGTGTGCGGTGATGATGGGTATGGTATTGCTGGGGTGAGTGCGGTGATGATGGGTACGGTATTGCCGGGGTGTGTGCGGTGATGATGGGTGCAATAGTGCCGGGGTGTGTGCGGTGATGATGGGGGCCCGGGGTGTGTGCGGTCATGATGGGTGCAGTAGTGCCTGCGTGTGCTGTGATGATGAGTGCGGTAGTGCTGGGGTGTGTGCGGTGATGATGGGTACGGTAGTGCCGGGGTGTGTGCGGTGATGATGGGGGGTGGTAGTGCCGGGGTGTGTGCGGTGATGATGGGTGCAGTAGTGACTGCGTGTGCGGTGATGATGAGTGCGATATTGCCTGCGTGTGCCGTGATGATGGGGGCGGTAGTGCCTGCATGTGCCATGATGATAGGGTCTATCTCTCTCTCTTTTTCTCTTGTTAACGCAACGCGTTATTTCACAGGAATCCGTTGCCTTTATTATCACACTATTTGCAAGGCATCCGTCTCATGCGTCACACAATGCAATGCAACGGATGCCGTTCAACGCAAGTGTGAAAGTAGCCTTATCGGTTGTTTTTTTGGCAACTTCTTTGGCTGACTGATGAAGAATGGTCAGATACAGTCATATGAAAAAGTTTGGGCACCCCTATTAATGTTAACTAGTGATGAGCGAGTATGCTTGTTACTACTCGGTACTCGCACGAGTATCACTGTACTCTGGCTACTCGGCGGGGACCGAGTAATCTCGCGATACTCGTGCTGTACTCGTGGTCTTCATCCCTGCATGTTGGCGCTCTTTTGAGAGCCAGCCCTCATGCAGGGATTGGCTGGCAGACCACTGCAGTGCCACAGCCCTGTTAGTTGTGGAATTGCAGTGATTGGCCGGCCTGCACAGCGTGACCGAGCCTTTATACCGGCGGGCGCGCTGTGCTCTGTACACAGCCATCTCATATTCCCTGCTTTCCACGCCCACAGGCGCCTATGATTGGTTGCAGTGAGACACGCCCCCACGCTGAGTGACAGGTGTCTCACTGCACCCAATCACAGCAGCCGGTGGGCGTGTCTATACTGTGCAGTAAAATAAATAAATAAATAATTAAAAAAAACGGCGTGCGGTCCCCCCCAATTTTAATACCAGCCAGATAAAGCCATACAGCTGAAGGCTGGTATTCTCAGGATGGGGAGCTCCACGTTATGGGGAGCCCCCCAGCCTAACAATATCAGTCAGCAGCCGCCCAGAATTGCCGCATACATTAGATGCGACAGTTCTGGGACTCTACCCGGCTCTTCCCGATTTACCCTAGTGCGTTGGCAAATCGGGGTAATAAGGAGTTAATGGCAGCCCATAGCTGCCACTAAATCCTAGATTAATCATGTCAGGCGTCTCCCCGAGAAACCTTCCATGATTAATCTGTAAATTACAGTTAAAAAACACACACACCCGAAAAAATCCTTTATTAGAAATAAAAAACAATAACAAAGTCCCTCATCACTAATTTATTAACCCCGACAAACCCTCCATGTCCAGCGTAATCCACAGTCCTCCAGCGTCGCGTCCAGCTCTGCTACATTCAGGTGACAGGAGCTGCAGAATACACCGCCGCTTCTGTCAGCTTCACACAGCAACTGAGGTGAGTAGCGCGATCAGCTGCTGTCAGTCAGGTAACTCACGGCCACCGCTGGATCCAGCGGTGGCCGCGGGTAACCTCAGTGACAGCAGCTGATCACTATACTCACCTCAGTTGCTGCATGGAGCTGACCGGAGCGGCGGTGAGTAGCGCGATCAGCTGAGCTGTCACTGAGGTTACCCGCGGCCACCGCTGCATCCAGGTAACCTCAGTGACAGCTCAGCTGATCGCTATACTCACCTCAGTTGCTGTGTGAAGCTGACCGGAGCGGCGGTGTATTCTGCAGCTCCTGTCACCTTCATGCAGCACAGCTGGACGCGACGCTGGAGGTCCGTGGATTACGCCGGACATGGAGGGTTTGTCGGGGTTAATAAATTGGTGATGAGGGACTTTGTTAGTGTTTTTTATTTTTCGGTTGTGTGTGTTTTTTAACTGTAATTTACAGATTAATCATGGAAGGAATCTCGGGGGGACGCCTGACATGATTAATCTAGGACTTATTGGCAGCTATGGGCTGCCATTAACTCCTTATTCCCCCGATTTGCCAACGCACCAGGGCAAATCGGGAAGAGCCGGGTACAGTCCCAGAACTGTCGCATCTAATGTATGCGGCAATTCTGGGCGGCTGCTGACTGATATTGTTAGGCTGGGGGGCTCCCCATAACGTGGAGCTCCCCATCCTGAGAATACCAGCCTTCAGCCGTATGGCTTTATCTGGCTGGTATTAAAATTGGGGGGACCGCACGCCGTTTTTTTAAATTATTTATTTATTTGTTTTACTGCACAGTATAGACACGCCCACCGGCTGCTGTGATTGGGTGCAGTGAGACACCTGTAACTCAGCGTGGGGGCGTGTCTAACTGCAACCAATCATAGGCGCCGAAAAGCAGGAAAGTAGGGAATACGAGATTGTTTAATGAGTGGCCGGCTTTTTCAAAAGAGGAAAAGCCGCCGGAGTTTAGTGAACAGCCGTGCAGCGCCGCGGCAGTGATCGGGGAACGGTAAGTAAGAGAGAGGGGGGAGAATGACCGATAGACTGTGAGAGGGAGACAGACAAGACAGAGAGAGACCGACAGAGCGAGACCGACCGACGGGAGATAGAATGAAAAAAAAAATGACCGACATCGCTAGTAAAAAGCACAAAACGTGCGTTTTGGACATCGGAGTGCCACACAATGTTTTACGTAAAATCTTTCATGTATTAATCTCAAAAAGTAACATACATCAGCTCTATCTCACTATTGGGTATGTGCCCTTAACATTTCCGCCATGAAAATTCATTTTGGTGTCATTTTTGAAGGTTTTCTGGTGAGTCGGTAAAAATGGCGTAAAACGCGGACAAAATTGTTCACAGCCGTGACTTTTGAATGATAAATGCTTCAAGGGGTCTTCCCCATGCTGTTGCCATGTCATTTGAGCACTCTTCTGAGACTTTTGTGACATTTTTAGGGTTTCTACATGCTGCCGGGGGGTCATTTCACAAAAATACTCGGGTCTCCCATAGGATAACATTGGGCTCGGTGCTCGGGCCGAGTACACGAGTATCTTGGGAGGCTCGGCCCGAGCCTCGAGCACCCGAGCTTTTTAGTACTCGCTCATCACTAATGTTAACCTTTTTTCTTTATAACAATTTGGGTTTTTGCAACAGCTATTTCAGTTTCAATTTTAAACAAAATTTGACCGGTGCAAAAGTATGGGCACCTCAACATAAAAGTGACATTAATATTTTGTAGATCCTCCTTTTGCAAAAATAACAGCCTCTAGTCGCTTCCTGTAGCTTTTAATGAGTTCCTGGATCCTGGATGAAGGTATATTTGACCATTCCTGTTTACAAAACAATTCCAGTTCAGTTAAGTTTGATGGTCGCCGTGCATGGACAGCACGCTTCAAATCATCCCACAGATGTTCAATGATATTCAGGTCTAGGGACTGGGATGGCCATTCCAGAACATTGTAATTGTTCCTCTGCATGAATGCCTGAGTAGATTTGGAGCAGTGTTTTGGATCATTGTCTTGCTGAAATATCCATCCCCTGTGTAACTTCAACTTCGTTACTGATTCTTGCACATTATTGTCAAGAATCTGCTGATACTGAGTTGAATCCATGCGACCCTCAACTTTAACAAGATTTCCAGTGCCGGCATTGGCCACACAGCCCCAAAGCATAATGGAACCTTCACCAAATTTTACTGTGGGTAGCAAATGCTTTTCTTGGAATGCCGTGTTATTTTGCCTCCATGCATAACGCCTTTTTGTCTAATCAAACAACTCAATCTTTGTTTCATCAGTCCACAGGACCTTCTTCCGAAATGTAACTGGCTTGTCCAAATGTGCTTTTTGCATACCTCAGGCGACTCTGTTTGTGGCGTTCTTGCAGAAACGGCTTCTCTCGCATCACTCTCCCATACAGCTTCTCCTTGTGCAACGTGCGCTGTATTGTTGACCGATGCACATTGACACCATCTGCAGCAAGATGATGCTGCAGGTCTTTGGAGGTGGTCTGTGGATTGTCCTTGACTGTTCTCACCATTCTTCTTCTCTGCCTTTCTGATATTTTTCTTGGAATGCCACTTCTGGGCTTAACATGAACTGTACCTGTGTTCTTCCATTTCCGTACTATGTTCCTCACAGTGGAAACTGACAGTTTAAATCTCTGAGACATCTTTTTGTATCCTTCCCCTGAACAACTATGTTGAATAATCTTTGTTTTCAGATCATTTGAGAGTTGTTTGGAGGAGCCCATGATGCCACTCTTCATAGGAGCTTCAAATTGGAGAACAACTTGCAAGTGGCCACCTTAAATACATTTTCTCATGATTTGGATATGCCTGCCTATGAAGTTCAAAGCTCAATGAGGTTACAAAACCAATTTAGTGCTTTAGTAAGTCAGTAAAAAGTAGTTAGGAGTGTTCAAATCAAGAAATTGATAAGGGTGCCCATACTTTTGCACCGGTCAAATTTTGTTTAAATGCAGATTGCACATTTTCTGTTAGTACAATAAACCTCATTTCAATCCAGAAATATTACTCAGTCCATCAGTTATTAGATATATGAAACTGAAAAAGCTGTTGCAAAAACCCAAATTGTTATAAAGATAAAAGGTTAACATTAATAGGGGTGCCCAAACTTTTTCATACAGTCAGGGCCAGAAATATTTGGACAGTGACACAAGTTTTGTTATTGTAGCTGTTTACAAAAACATGTTCAGAAATACAATTATATATATAATATGGGCTGAAAGTGCACACTCCCAGCTGCAATATGAGAGTTTTCACATCCAAATCGGAGAAAGGGTTTAGGAATCATAGCTCTGTAATGCATAGCCTCCTCTTTTTCAAGGGACCAAAAGTAATTGGACAAGGGACTCTAAGGGCTGCAATTAACTCTGAAGGCGTCTCCCTCGTTAACCTGTAATCAATGAAGTAGTTAAAAGGTCTGGGGTTGATTACAGGTGTGTGGTTTTGCATTTGGAAGCTGTTGCTGTGACCAGACAACATGCGGTCTAAGGAACTCTCAATTGAGGTGAAGCAGAACATCCTGAGGCTGAAAAAAAAGAAAAAATCCATCAGAGAGATAGCAGACATGCTTGGAGTAGCAAAATCAACAGTCGGGTACATTCTGAGAAAAAAGGAATTGACTGGTGAGCTTGGGAACTCAAAAAGGCCTGGGCGTCCACGGATGACAACAGTGGTGGATGATCGCCGCATACTTTCATTGGTGAAGAAGAACCCGTTCACAACATCAACTGAAGTCCAGAACACTCTCAGTGAAGTAGGTGTATCTGTCTCTAAGTCAACAGTAAAGAGAAGACTCCATGAAAGTAAATACAAAGGGTTCACATCTAGATGCAAACCATTCATCAATTCCAAAAATAGACAGGCCAGAGTTAAATTTGCTGAAAAACACCTCATGAAGCCAGCTCAGTTCTGGAAAAGTATTCTATGGACAGATGAGACCAAGATCAACCTGTACCAGAATGATGGGAAGAAAAAAGTTTGGAGAAGAAAGGGAACGGCACATGATCCAAGGCACACCACATCCTCTGTAAAACATGGTGGAGGCAAAGTGATGGCATGGGCATGCATGGCTTTCAATGGCACTGGGTCACTTGTGTTTATTGATGACATAACAGCAGACAAGAGTAGCCGGATGAATTCTGAAGTGTACCGGGATATACTTTCAGCCCAGATTCAGCCAAATGCCGCAAAGTTGATTGGACGGCGCTTCATAGTACAGATGGACAATGACCCCAAGCATACAGCCAAAGCTACCCAGGAGTTCATGAGTGCAAAAAAGTGGAACATTCTGCAATGGCCAAGTCAATTACCAGATCTTAACCCAATTGAGCATGCATTTCACTTGCTCAAATCCAGACTTAAGACGGAAAGACCCACAAACAAGCAAGACCTGAAGGCTGCGGCTGTAAAGGCCTGGCAAAGCATTAAGAAGGAGAAAACCCAGCGTTTGGTGATGTCCATGGGTTCCAGACTTAAGGTAGTGATTGCCTCCAAAGGATTCGCAACAAAATATTGAAAATAAAAATATTTTGTTTGGGTTTGGTTTATTTGTCCAATTACTTTTGACCTCCTAAAATGTGGAGTGTTTGTAAAGAAATGTGTACAATTCCTACAATTTCTATCAGATATTTTTGATCAAACCTTCAAATTAAACGTTACAATCTGCACTTGAATTCTGTTGTAGAGATTTCATTTCAAATCCAATGTGGTGGCATGCAGAGCCCAACTCGCGAAAATTGTGTCACTGTCCAAATATTTCTGGACCTAACTGTATGACTGTACCTGCTTTTAAAGGGAATCTGTCAGCAGGTTTTGTTATGTAATCGGACAACACTACGGAGTAGAGGCAGAGACCCTGATTCCATGTGTAACTTAGTTTGCGAGGTGCATCAGTTATGATTCAACTGCAGTCGAGAAAACAGACTAAAGCTCCCGTCACATTTAGCGACTTACCAGCGATCTCGAAAACGATGTGACCTGATAAGGATCGCTGGTAAGTCGCTGGGAGGTCGCTGGTGAGATGTCACACAGTCAGACCTTACCAACGACTCAGTAATGATACAGGTTGCAGTAGCGACCTGTAACGATTTCTGCTGTCATTGGGACCCTGTCACACAGTGTCAAACATAGCGATGCATCCTCCCCAGCAGGACATCACCTTTGAAGAAAATGGTCGAGGACATTCAGCAACAACCGGCGACCTCACAGCAGGGGCCAGGTCGTTGCTGGATGTCACACACAGCGACATCGCTAGCAAGATCACTGTTGCGTCACCAAAACCATGACTCTGCAGCGATGTCGCTAGCGATGTCGCTTAGTGAGACGTGGCCTTAACAGATCTCAGTTGTATAACACCCTCCCACACCACAGCTTTTTGTGTACATTGTATAGTGACAGAGAGCTACTAATCAGTGCTGTGCCTTTGGTAGATCTGTGATGTGGAGGCCATTTGTCCTGTAGTGATAATCTCCAGATAAAACACTGATAGTATTAAAACAGCAATACAAAGCTCAGTGAGTGACACATCGATAGAATCTGGATTTCAGCCCCTACCTCTTGGTGTACTTAGATTACATTGCAAAAACCTGCTGACAGATTCCCTATTGACAACTTTGTGTTTGGGGAGACCTGACTCTTTTAAAGCACCACTCCAGCGTTCCCCCCCTCCCCCCCCACCTTGAGTGGTGCTGTAAATGTAAGTTCCCTGAC
>NC_134355.1:462403181-462470681 GCF_048569485.1 Anomaloglossus baeobatrachus | reverse complement strand
ATTTTGCATCGTTGCAAAAACGTGCAAAATCGCTCATCGGTGACATGGGGGTCCATTCTCAAAAATAATTACTGCAGCAGTAACGAAGTTGTTCCTCGTCCCTGCGGCAGCACACATCGCTCCATGTGACACCGCAGGAACGAGGAAGCTCTCCTTACCTGCCTCCCGGCTGCTATGCTGAAGGAAGGAGGTGGGCGGGATGTTACGTCCCGCTCATCTCCGCCCCTCCGCTTCTATTGGGCGGCGGTTCAGTGACGCAGCTGTGACGTCGCTGTGACGCTGAACGAACCGCCCCCTTAGAAAGGAGGCGGTTCGCGGGTCACAGCGACGTCACCGGGCAGGTAAGTAGTGTGACAGGTCTGGGCGATGTTGTGCGACACGGGCAGCGATTTGCCCGTGTCGCACAACAGATGTGGACGGGTACCCACACTAGCGATATCGGTACCGATATCGCAGCGTGTAAAGTGGCCTTCAGTACGCCATATGTGCTCGAAAACTATTTTTGAGGCATAGTACACAGTGAAGAAGGGAAGGCGCGCCATATTTGAGTGCTGAGTTAGTTGGAATACTTTACGGGTGCCATGTCACAGTGACCAAGCCCCTGAGCTACCAGAACAGCAGAAATCCCCCACAAGTGACCCCAGAGTGCAGAGGGAAATTTGTGAAATATGCATGACAAGTCTTAAGATAACCAGCATTACTGTTAATCTTCATGTCCATACCCATAACTTGGCATTTCCAAAAGTACTTGAAATGACAGGTACACTTGAAACTGAAGTACACTTTTGAAAGCTGTCTAATATGTGAAGAATTGGTGATGTCATTGATTAATTCCAACTGTTCCATTCCCTGATGTGGACGATGGCAATAAAGTACTGTGCATGCTCTGCATATTTGTCCTGTACACCCAGAAGCCAATGTTGAGTGCATGGAGTGTACTGCACACGCTCCGTCACTAGCATACAGCCCTTAAATGATGGGATACTGGAGCCGTGAAGACCATGGGGGTGGCATAGGGCACAGTTTACCTAAGAGAACTTGAGCATTAACTGTCCACTGGCCCTTTGCAATCTGATTTTTTAAAATGTAGGACTTTTTGCTGAATAGATCTTTCTCAAAGGCCACATATTTACATACGCAGTGATTCTATTGGTTTAAGGGGAATATGTCACCAGAATTTTGCTGTCTAATCTGAGAGATGCATAATGTAGAAACGGAGACCCTGATTTCACTACTTATTTATTAATAGAGGCGGTGTGTTTTTTATGGCAGAAATGCTACTCCAGTTCATGAATGAAGTAGCATTTCTGGTGTGGCACATAATGGCGAACTCTAAGGGCCTGTGCACACTTCGCAGATTTGTGTTTTGTTTTGTTTTTTTCTGTACAGATTTGTCACATTTCCTAATGCCAACAAAGTAAATGAGGATCCTGAAGTCTCATGGACACGTTGCTTATTTTCTCCTTGCAGATTTGGTTCAGATTTAAATCTGCAGCATGTCAATTCTTTCAGTGTTTTTATTGTAAATTTCACTCATACTAATGAGTGGGGGTAAATATGCACTAAAAACACATTAATTACACTGAAAACGCAGCAAAAAATGTGTTTTTGCCGTTTATTTTTTTTTTATGCCAAGAGATGCAGAATTTTTTGTACCAAATCTTTAATCTGTACACACAGCCTATCCCCTGGCCAGGATAAGAAGCAAGAGTGTACAGACAGGAAAATATATAAAAGTTAAGACACCATGTTGAACATTATTTTAGGATCATTCTCTTCTTTTCTTAGCATTCCTGGTATCTCCATTATTAGATCAGAGACAGGGTGGACAGAAGTGTGAGCAACCTCTTAACTCAGCACCTCTGATATTTCTAGTATTAGATTATATAGACAGTATAGATAGCAGTGTGAGCAGCCTCCTCTTACCTCCATATACTTGGTATCCTTAGTATTAGATCAGAACAACATGGTGGGCAGCAGTGTGAGCAGCCTTCTCTTACCTTGACACCCCATGGTATCTCCTAGTATTAGATCAGATAGACATGGTGGATAGAAGTGAGCAGCTTCCTCTTACCTCAGCACCCCTGGTATCTGTACTATAGAATCAGAAAGTCATAGTGGACAGCAGTGTGAGTATCCTTTTCTTACCTCAGCATACTTGGAATCTCTAGTATTGGATCAGATAGACATGGTAGCAGTGTGAGCAGCCTCCTCTTACCATGACACCCCTGGTATCTCTAGTATTAGATCAGTTAGACATGGTGGGCAGCAGTGAGCAGCCTCCTCTTCCCTCAGCATCCCTGGTATCTGTGACATTGGATCAGAAAGTCATGGTGGACAGTAGTGTGAGCAGCCTCTTCTTACTTCAGCATACTTGGTATCTCTAGTATTAGATCAGATAGACATGGTGAACAGAAGTGTGAGCAGCCTTCTCTTACCTCAGCATCCCCTAGTATCTCTAGTATTGGATCAGAAAGTCATGGTGGACAGCAGTATGAGCAGCCTCTTGCCTCAGTACCCTTAGTATCTCCAATATTAGATCAGAAAAACATCATCAAAAACATGACAAGAAATGTTGCCAACCATGATAAGTGAGGTTATCTGATGTCTGCTATAGCCGTTATGCACCAGTTTTCATATCACTTCACATGGGCATCTAAATGTTGGATAAAACTGTCTATCGTTGAACTAATACATTTGATATCCATACATTTAGGATTTGTTACTACCAAAGCTCACACCCTCTTTTGCATAAATGTGAGGCATACTAACAAATGTCTCTCAAATGTTTTTTTTTTTTTTTTTTTACAAGGATAAAAGTAATACAAATCAGTGTCACCCGGATCTATTTGTTTAGGTGCCCTGTTGGGTGTTTTTCTATCCGGATTTAGTGGATCCTGTGCCTCCAGCTGTATGACGGTGTGCCGTGCATGTTCCCTACTACGGGCTTGAGCACCAGTCGGGGTCACTAGAGCTCTACGGATGCCTCTTCTGACTCGTCACGTGATCGGGCAGATGTTATTGGTAGACGTTGCATGTAACTCGCTGCTTCTCTGAGCAATCTCATCCCTCGTCACTTGTTTGGTTGTTTCAGTGCAGGCATTTTCCCCTTAACTTGTTCCTCCGCCTGGTCACTATGGTGATGCCCTATTTCTCATGTTCTCTATCTTATCCTGAGATTGATTTTGTAGACGTTATTTCTGAAAGTGACCGAGGCTCGGGGAAATAACAGTCCCCAGCATCTCAGGGCTTAATATTTTCCATTTGTCATAAAGCAGGTTATCATTACGATTTTAGCACCCGCTGTTGGGAGTCACTTGGGGATACAGTCCTTAAGGTTTGCAATATGTCTCTCTCGCCTTTATTCACCCTGTATAAAACTTGCTTCACCTACTAACCGGGGACGTGACTGGGTTTCTTAAACATGATGTGCTTGACGTGGCTAGTGGAGAGGCAGTGACCGGAAGCCACGATCTCTACTAAGCCTTACAGGTGACAGGGAAGCGCAAAATCATCCCGTGACCTCTTATTTCTCAGAACAACTATTTTGGTCCCAGGAAAGTAGGTTAATTGCCAGATAATTCGGTTTTCTTCCAGGCAGAAATCCGAATGTAATAGATGCTGTGGAAATTGGATTAATATTTCACACATTCGGTTGGATAGGGAGATTTGGATGTAAAGTTTATGGGAAATGATTTGTTAGGGGTTCACAAGACAATATAAAGAAAAATCTGTCTGATTTCCATGCCGAAAAATGGGACAATTTGTTTCTCAATAGTCATCCGTGCGCAATCCGTGCTTTTATAGCGGCAGTTATTAATCATTTACATCACCATTTAGACTATGTTCACACACAGTGGTTTTGGTGCATTGTTTTTCATGTTATTTTTCATTGGTTTTATGCAAATAAAGGCAAATAAAAAGCTGCTTTTTACAGTACCAGCAAAAGCTATGAGATCCCAGAAATTCATCCATGCACTTGCTTTTTTTTTTTCTCACTGAAATGGAAAACCGCTGTATTTCGGAAAGAAGCAGCTTGTCAATTCTTCAGCGTTTTTGCTGCTTTTTTTCACAACCAAGTGTGAAAGAAAATCACCAAAAATTCAGCAAAAAACGCATCTTTTTCCCTACCAAGAGATCCGGTATTGCTACAGGAAAAAAAACCACCGTAAAAAGGCAATGTGTGAACATAACATGTTTCAGAATCGCAATGGATCTGTAAAACATGGAGTGGACCTTCTGGGCTGTTATTCATGAGGCCATTCACAGGCTTTGAGGAAACTGAAAAGTAGGGGGGGGGGGAGAAAATGTTTATACCTTGTACTAAAGTACTCATAATAAGTGGTGTAAGAAGTTTGCTGCTGGTGTGTGTGTGTGTGTGTGTGTGTGTGTGTGTGTGTGTGCACTCGCGCATGTATGCTGACGTTTTGTGCGTATTTACTGTGCATGCAGCAATTTTGTATGTGTGACGCAGAGCAGTATGTGTCTGACTACAGCAGTGTAGTTTATATTGCAGAGTTGTTTGCATAATGCAAACAGGAACTACCTGTTGGGGTACGTGCCCCCAATCAGGACTTGCTGCATTTTGGACGTGGCGAGTCCTGACCTGCAGGGCCGCGAGTCTCCTCCGCAGGAGACCACAGCTGCTTGTACCCACTATCAAGCTATAGGGCTCAGCATTCTCTCGCTTGTGTTCTCCCTACAGAGGAAGCTTGCAACTCCGCAGTAAACAATTGACATGCTGCAGTTAGGAAAGCTGCACCGCAGGTCAGTTTTTGCTGTGGGCCGCACACCCACAGTGGGAATGGGATTTCTAGAAATCTCATCCACTGTGCTTATACTGTACGTCAGTGTTTTGGATGCAGCAAAAACACGCTGCATCCAAAACGCTGCAAGCACTGATCGTGGGCACGCAGCCTAAATCTAACCTGCTTTTACCTCATTACCCTGGTGTGTGCAATCAGGGTAATGAGTTAATGGTAGCCCACAGCTGCCACTAAGCTGTACGTTAGTAATGGGGAGGGTCTATGAGACCCTTCCCATTACTAATCTGTAAGTGAAAGTAAATAAACACAAAGGCCGAAAAAATCCTTTATTTGGAATAAAAGACAAAAAAACATGCTTTTTCACAACTTTATTAACCCCAAAAACAACCCTGAAGGTCTGGTGTAATCCACATAGAACATAACCGCATGCTGTGAGGTTTAGGCAGAAACTGAGTGAGCCCCGCGATGAGTGGTGATATCACTCAGGTTAGCCGCGGCCACAGCTGAAGCTTTCCCACTGTTCTCCACTTATGACCGCAAGTAACCTGACCTCAGGGGACCTCAATGAACTCATGTTCTATGGCCACTCACTGTGAATTCAGATGTAGCAGTGCTGGAATCGTTGTGGGACCTCGTGTGGATTACGTCGGACCTACAGGGGTGTTTTGGGGGTTAACAAAGTGGTGAAAGAGGGTGTTTTTTTTTTTTTTTTTGTCTTTTATTCTAAATAAAGGATTTTTTCGGTGTTTGTGTTTATTTCTTTTCACCTACAGATTAGTAATGATGGGGTCTCATAGACGCCTATCCATCACTAATCCAGGGCTTAGTGGCAGCTATGAGCTGCGATTAACCCCTTATTACCACTGCAGCAGGGCAATCGGGAAGAGCTGGGTAAAGTTCTGGGACTTTTGCATCCTATGGATGCGGCAATCCTGGGCGGCTGTAGGCTGCTATTTTTTGGCTGGGGGGATCCCAGTAACCATGGGTCTCACCAGCCTGAGAATACAAGATACCAGACATCAATCTGGGTCGGCGGGGGATTGATTTGCGAGTCCTCACATCACTAGTGAGAAACGCAGAGACCGAATGCAAAAAGATAGAACATGTTGTAGTTTGTCTGACGTTTGTGACAAACTGCAGATGAAAAAACTGCAAGGTGCGCACAGCAAATCTGAAGTCTCTTAGGCTAGTTTCACACTTGCGTTGAACGGCATCCGTTGCATTGCGTTGTGTGACGGGTGCAACAGATGTGTTGCATATAGTGGCACAACGGATGCAACGGATGCTGCAAAACAACGGAATCCGTTTTTTTATTTTTATTTTTTTTTTTTTTATAGTTTTACCGGCGGCAGACTATTGTGAACGATCAGCTGATTGCTCCCTGCAGCCGGCCGCCGGCTGATCAGCTGATCGCTCCCTGCAGCCGGCCGCCGGGTGATCAGCTGATCGCTCCCTGCAGCCGGCCGCCGGGTGATCAGCTGATCGCTCCCTGCAGCCGGCCGCCGGGTGATCAGCTGATCGCTCCATGCAGCCGGCCGCCGGGTGATCAGCTGATCGCTCCCTGCAGCCGGCTGATCAGCTGATCGCTCCCTGCAGCCGGCCGCCGGGTGATCAGCTGATCGCTCCCTGCAGCCGGCCGCCGGGTGATCAGCTGATCGCTCCCCGCAGCCGGCCGCCGGCTGATCAGCTGATCGCTCCCCGCAGCCGGCCGCCGGCTGATCAGCTGATCGCTCCCCGCAGCCGGCCGCCGGCTGATCAGCTGATCGCTCCCCGCAGCCGGCCGCCGGGTGATCAGCTGATCGCTCCCCGCAGCCGGCCGCCGGGTGATCAGCTGATCGCTCCCCGCAGCCGGCCGCCGGGTGATCAGCTGATCGCTCCCCGCAGCCGGCCGCCGGGTGATCAGCTGATCGCTCCCCGCAGCCGGCCGCCGGGTGATCAGCTGATCGCTTCCCGCAGCCGGCCGCCGGGTGATCAGCTGATCGCTCCCCGCAGCCGGCTGCCGGTTGATCAGCTGAGCGCTTCCCGCAGCCGGCCGCCGGGTGATCAGCTGATCGCTCCCCGCAGCCGGCCGCCGGGTGATCAGCTGAGCGCTGTCACTTGCCGGCGGCCGGGCATGCCGGCGGGCGGGCGCTCAGCTGAACGTTTGGTCACCGCGAGCCAAAATAAAGTTTGTGATTTAAAAAAAAAAAAAGAGCATTCGCAGTGAAATCCAGAGGATTCCGCTGCTCAAAACGACGTTACATGCTGCGTTCCTCCCGCTGGGCGGAAGCAACGGAGCGTCGCCCAGCGGAAGCAACGCAGGTCCTTTTGTTACAATCCGTCAACCATACAAGTCTATGGGAAACAGCGGAATCCGTTAACGGATTCCGTTGTTTTCCAAAAGGGCGGATTGTAACGGAAGAAAAACAACGCAAGTGTGAAAGTACCCTTCGGCTATGTGCGCACGTTGCGTACTAGCCCTGCAGATATTTCGGCAGCGATCTGAAGAGCACATGTGCGCTTTAGATCGCTGCAGAAATGTCCGTAGTGAGCGCCGATTCCATGCGCTCTGCCTGCAGCTCCTGCCATAGACAGAGCAGGAGCTGCCGGCAAAGCGCAGGAAAGAAGTGACATGTCACTTCTTTTTGCGCAGCGCTTCGGCAGTAGCCGAAGCGCTGCGCTCTTAGACGCCACGTGCGCACGGCCCCTGCACAATCTCCATAGACTGTGCAGGGGACGCTGGACGCATGCAGTTACGCTGCGCTACAAAGCGCAGCGTAACTGCATGTTTTTACGCAACGTGCGCACATAGCCTTAGACTTTGCTAGGAAGTCAGAAGTGAAGACTTTCTGGCAACACAACTGCACCATTAACGCAGCAAAAAACGCAGCGTGCGCGTGTAACCTAACGTGACTTTCGCAGCCTGCAGTTGCAGCTTTTAATGCTCAGTGTTGATCTACAGGGACCCTTTATGAACCACATGTGTAATTGAATTATTATTTTTACTTGAAGGTAAAAATGAAAATAAAATCTAGTTTTTAGTCTGAAGGTTCATTTTCTGTATGAATTTTTTTTTTTTTTCTCCAAAATGTGTCAAGTAGGAGATATCCGCTGTAACATCTGAACCCATTGTTGCTTGAATGTCTGTGACATTTTCACCAGAGTGTTAAAGATGACAGATACTTCTTATACTTCTTGCAGACACACTTGTCTTATTTTGTGGATATTTTTATGTATCTGGTAGCAGCCAATGTTAGACATTTGTAGGTAGAAAATCAATTTGATAGGTGCTATGTTTGAAACTTTTTACTGGTAAATTTAAGCTAAAGGGGTGAAGTTAATGTGAGAGGTGAAATGTCAATGTTGAGGAGGGAAATGTATTTACTTGTGTACACTTGCTAGCATACATTTTAAATAATAATGCACTTTTATAAATCCAGAATCGGGAATGGTTAGGGTATCTGCACATGTTGAGTATGTAGATGCAGAAATGTTTGCACCATTTCTGCATCCCTTGGCAGGAAATATGAAGCAGAAAAACTAGCTTGTTTTTTTTTTTTGCATACATTTTCACCTTCATTTTTTCTAGAAATTTTTGAACACTATAGATAAATATAGACAAATAATTGCACAACCCCAACATGTAATAAAATCACACTATGTGGAGCTTTTTGGACAGCTTTTTATGGAAAAAAACCCAAACACTTGGGGTCCTCCTTATTTTTGATAACTAGGAAAGGTAAAGCAGAAAACAGGTAGCTGATATTATCAGGCTTTGAAGGTCCATGATTTTTGGGCCCTTCTCAGCCTAAAAATACCAGCCCGCAGCCGCCCAGAAGAGGCACATCACATTAATGCGCCATTTCCAGTGCTTTAGCCCTACTCCTCCCGATTGCCCTGATGCCTTGGCAGTTGAGTTAACTCCTTCATAACCTAGGACGTATCAGTATGTCATAAATCTTGAAAGGGTGATCACCGGCTGCTGCGGTGAGCCGGTGGTGATCCCCGCAGATGTCTGCTGGTTTGAACAGCAGTCGTGTGCCTCACAGGCACGGGTGGATCTTCGGTCCACCCATGCCTGTTAACCCCTTAAATTTTGACAGCGCGATTTAAAACAGCAGCGGGGAATGCGCCTTTCTCCTTCGCCATCGGAGGCCCCGTGACGTGATCATGGGTAGTCGATGGCTGCCATGGTAGCACGGGGTCATGTGCGGACTCCTGTCGCTATCATGAGGTAGTTCCTGTTACTGTCAGGAGAGCAGCAGCTGGAACAAGAACGCAGCATTTCTCCTGATCAGAGCGATGCTCAGACTGCTGTTCCTTATAGTACCCTAGGGGGACTAGTAAAAAAAAAAAAAGAAAAAAAAGTTTTAAAAAATGTAAAAATAAAACGCAAATCATTATTCTGCAGCGATTTGACAGCACATGTGCGCTTCAAATTGCTGCAGAATGAATGCAGTATTTTTGTTAAAAAAAAGCCGATTTCATGCGCTATGGCTGCTGCCCCCACCATAGACAGAGTGGGAGCTGCATCCAGAGCGCAGACATAATTGACATGCGGCTTTTATGAACGCACCGATTTGGGTCAAAATTTTAGCACCCAAATCATTGCGTTGAAAAAAAGCATCGTGTGCACGTATCATGCACAATCTACATAGATTGTGCAGATGACGCATGACTCATGCTTTTATGCTGCAGTGCAATACGCAGCGTAAATGCATGTAAGTACGCAACGTGCGCACGAGCCCTTAGCTGGCATCAAGCCCTGGTGTTTGTAATGGAGAGATGTAATCTGTGGTCAAACGAACACAATAAGGTCTTATCCTGTAAGATTAATAAAATAAAATAGGGTTCTCAGGTCACTCACCTTATGCCCTTTCAGACTTCTATGTTTCAGGTACGTGTGACGTCCGTCTTTAACACAGATGCCACACGAATCCATGTTATTCTATACTGTTACTCACACGGCCATGTTTTCCCACGGACCGTGTGATTCCTCGTGACCCCGCACGCACCCACACAGTCATGTCTTTTTTTTTTTTTTATCCGGCAGCATGGGTGTGACACGGCCCACACACTGATGTGATCCGTGTCACAGGTACCAGAGAAAACACGAACCTTTGAAATAAAAAGATTTTCTATATTCACCTGTATCCAGCGCTGTTTTTTCTTTGGCTCTGCTGCCTCCTGCTTCTGAACCCTGTTCATTATATTCATTGATTATTCAGTGCACTGAGGACATGGAGCATCGCCAGGGACAGCATCGCTGGTGACAGGTGAGCATTCAGCAAGCAGTGTGGTTGCAGTGACGTACAGGAGTTCATTGGAGTTCCCAATGAATTCTGATGACATCCTGATGATCCCCGCAACACCTGGCTATAGCAGGTGTCACCACGGTAACTTCACAGGTTCATTAGAGTTCATTGGGAACTCCAGTAACCTCCTGGATGTCACTGAACACACACTGCTTGCTGGATACTCATCTGTCACCGGCGATGCTGACCTCGGCGATGCTGTTCCCGCGATGCTCCGGCTTCCAGGTCCTCAGTGCAGTGAATAATCAATGAATATAATGAGCGGGGGTCAGAAGCAGGAGGCAGCAGAGCCGAAGAAAACAGCGCTGGATACGGGTGAATACAGAATATCTTTTTATTTCAAAGACCCGTGTTTTCTCCGGTACGTGTCTCACTGATGTCACACGTATGTAAACAGAAATGTCACACGCGTGGCACACGTTTGACACACGTATTACCATACCGATGCGTGTGGCTTGTACCTCATTAAACACCGACGTCTGAAAGGGGCCTATGTGGTTGTTTTACACGACCCTGAATGGAGCTTAGAAACAGCTGCTACAGCCGGGCTGTGGAGTCGGTAAGCCAAACCTTCGACTCCGACTCCTCAATTTCCCTTGCTCCGACTCCACGACTCCGACTCCACGACTCCGACTCTGACTCCCACTTATGTTGCTTATAGTTAAGTGAAAAATGTATTGTAGTACAATGTGAACATCAGACATTTAATCATTTTTATGATACAATTTCAAGATATTTAGAACATGAAATATATTTATTGGAATACAACTTTAGAACACAAAAAACTGTAATAAATTGTAAATGTTATACAATATGTAATATACAGTAGATTACATATATATCTTGTGTGTTCATATATAATATACAGTGCCTACAAGTAGTATTCAACCCCCTGCAGATTTAGCAGGTTTACACATTTGGAATTAACTTGGCATTGTGACATTTGGACTGTAGATCAGCCTGGAAGAGTGAAATGCACTGCAGCAAAAAAGAATGTTATTTCTTTTTTTAAATTGTGAAAAGTTTATTCAGAGGGTCATTTATTATTCAACCCCTCAAACCACCAGAATTCAGTTTGGTTCCCCTAAAGTATTAAGAAGTATTTCAGGCACAAAGAACAATGAGCTTCACATGTTTGGATTAATCATCTCTTTTTCCAGCCTTTTCTGACTAATTAAGACCCTCCCCAAACTTGTGAACAGCACTCATACTTGGTCAACATGGGAAAGACAAAGGAGCATTCCAAGGCCATCAGAGACAAGATCCTGGAGGGTCACAAGGCTGGCAAGGGGTACAAAACCCTTTCCAAGGAGTTGTGCCTACCTGTCTCCACTGTTGGGAGCATCATCCGGAAGTGGAAGGCTTATGGAACTACTGTTAGCCTTTCACGGCCTGGACAGCCTTTGAAAGTTTCCACCCGTGCCGAGGCCAGGCTTGTCCGAAGAGTCAAGGCTAACCCAAGGACAACAAGGAAGGAGCTCCGGGAAGATCTCATGGCAGTGGGGACATTGGTTTCCGTCAATACCATAAGTAACGTACTCCACCGCAATGGTCTCCGTTCCAGACGAGCCCGTAAGGTACCTTTACTTTCAAAGCGTCATGTCAAGGCTCGTCTACAGTTTGCTCATGATCACTTGGAGGACTCTGAGACAGACTGGTTCAAGGTTCTCTGGTCTGATGAGACCAAGATCGAGATCTTTGGTGCCAACCACACACGTGACGTTTGGAGACTGGATGGCACTGCATACGACCCCAAGAATACCATCCCTACAGTCAAGCATGGTGGTGGCAGCATCATGCTGTGGGGCTGTTTCTCAGCCAAGGGGCCTGGCCATCTGGTCCGCATCCATGGGAAGATGGATAGCACGGCCTACCTGGAGATTTTGGCCAAGAACCTCCGCTCCTCCATCAAGGATCTTAAGATGTCTTGTTGGAAGACGAAATGACGACCCAACGACCCAAAGCACACAGCCAAGAAAACCAAGGCCTGGTTCAAGAGGGAAAAAATCAAGGTGTTGCAGTGGCCTAGTCAGTCTCCTGACCTTAACCCAATTGAAAACTTGTGGAAGGAGCTCAAGATTAAAGTCCACATGAGACACCCAAAGAACCTAGATAACTTGGAGAAGATCTGCATGGAGGCGTGGGCCGAGATAACTCCAGAGACCTGTGCCGGCCTGATCAGGTCTTATAAAAGACGATTATTAGCTGTAATTGCAAACAAGGGTTATTCCACAAAATATTAAACCTAGGGGTTGAATAATAATTGACCCACACTTTTATGTTGAAAATTTATTAAAATTTAACTGAGCAACATAACTTGTTGGTTTGTAAGATTTATGCATCTGTTAATAAATCCTGCTCTTGTTTGAAGTTTGCAGGCTCTAACTTATTTGCATCTTATCAAACCTGCTAAATCTGCAGGGGGTTGAATACTACTTGTAGGCACTGTATATTGTATTACATATTTACAATTTATTACAGGTTTTTTTGTGTTCTAAAGTTATATTCCAATAAATATATTTTATGTTCTATCTAAATATCTTGATTATTGTATCATAAAAATTATTAAATGTCTGATGTTCACATTGTACTACAATAAATTTTTCACTTAACATTTAGTATATTGCTTATATTTATTATTTAGTATGTTTTTGTTGAAAACTGTTTTTTTGCCACTTCTATATAACACTATGTAATACACTATGTATCTGGCAAAAAAAACAGTTTTCAACAAAAACATACTAAATAACATTTGTGCAGTCTATGAATTTGTTCTAAGAAATAGAATTGCTTCCATCAGATCCTCCTTCGCAGATGACCTCAAATCTGACCTAATAATTTTAAGGCTGGAGAACCACCTCTCTACAGTAACTTGGGTTGGAGGCAAAGCCGTAACCACATGGGCAACATCTCTAACAATTTCCGGGTATAAAGGAATTGCCTCATGCACAGTCAGTTTTGATGAACTGTTGAATTTTTCTATTTCTTTGAGAGCAAGTGAAACATTTTCCTGAAATCTGGTCAATCTGCTGCTATAAGACACGGAGTAAAATGTTTTTCCTTGTGGCAACACTTTGCTGCTCCATGTCATCAAAATACTTGTCAAAGTTAAACTCCTCATCTGATGAGGATGAAGATATGGCAGCAGTAGCACTGTCAGGCCCCAAATCCTCTTGCGCCTGGCAGTCCTGTAGCTGCTCATCCTAACTGCTACCTCACTCAAAGCTTCTTTTCCTTTAGTAAGCTGTTGATCATCAAGCAGTATATAATGACTTGGGTCCACATAAACAGCTGCCAGAAGAATTTTTTATTTTCCAATAGCTGTGTCTCTCTCCGTTTCATTGAAGCAGAAATGCCATCTGCGATTAAACCTCCTCTTTGGGACAGGCAAAATTGCAAGTTCTTCCACTCCCTTATGAAAATGCCAGGAGTTAAATCCTCAGCTTGTAATTTTTTAGTCACGGTAAATGGGTGATTAAGCAATTCCTCCAATTCAGCCACCTGTGTCCATTGATCTTCATTTAAGGTTACTTGAGGGTTCACCATAGCTATAAGAAACGATTTTAGTTCAAGCAATCGCTCAGTCATTAAATAAGTGCTGCCTCACCGAGTGGCTTGATCAACAATTGCCCCTTTCTTAGCACGTCTCTTCAAGATTGAATCAATTTTAGGGGTTCTGGTGGCAATAACCAACTTCCTCAATTTTCCAATCAGATTTCCAGCATGTCCGCCCAGTTTCACACATCCAGCTTTTCGCCGGTTTGGCGGATGTGGCGCACGCCAGTACAGTACGATACAGTACAGTGGCAGCAGACTTGTTTGTCGAGCTGCCACGGTACTGTATACACTGTACTGGAGTGCGCCGCATCTGCCAAACAGGCGAAAAGACGGATTTGTGAAACCGGGGTCCCTCTTGCAGACTCTCTTATTGCCAGCTGCAGCATTTGCACAACACAGCGCATGTGATGAATATGAAAGTGTTTTGAAGCAGCTTCAACAAGATCATCTAATCCTAAAGTATCATTTTGCAGTTCTTCTGTTGTAATATCTGTTTGTTCCTCAGTTACATGAACAGCACTGTGGCTCCATCTCACACATACTAAATCCTAAATTTTCTTCTCGCTGTTGTTCATTACTCTCATTCATCAGTTTAATTGTACTTATGTTTGAAGCATTGTCCGTTACAATGGCAAGAACCTGTTCTTTTTTGCGTTCTTAATCTTGAAGAACTTTTTCCACTAAGGCCTGGAGAAACTGGCTGATGTGATGAGCTTTACTATCTTTTACTGCCAGTGTCTTACTAACAATTTCTTTCTTGTCACAAACATATCGAACATTGATGGCAAAATAATTCAGTGAAATGCAGTGACTCTGGCATCCAGCAAAGGCAATGGGTTTCAAGATAGGACATTCAGACACATCGTTTTGGGAGGATCCTCACAAAGAATGAGCAGTCAGTTTGTGGTGTTTTTCTAATCTGCTTTTGCTATTGAAAGCATTATTTATGAGCTCAAAAACCTTTCAGGTGATGTGGTTTTTTAAAAAACTGATCTGGTTTTGCAGTTGAAAAACGTATCCTCAAAAAACGCAGCAAAAACACTGTGTGTGAATGCAGCCTTAGATCAGGAATAGAACAGACATTTATAGGACATTTCATAAGTTTCCCAAATTCCTATGAAAAAATTTTCATCACACTGCATTGCACTAGTGTCCCCAATTTATTATATATTTTAGAAGTCTGATTCGGTGCATTTTATACCGACTCCGACTCCACCAAAATGAGCTCCCGACTCAGACTCCACGACTCCGACTCCACAGCCCTGGCTACAGGAGCCACAAACCCTAAGGGTGAGCAAGATCCTAACAAAACCAAAGAACAATGTGGTTGTCTCTGCACTGCTAGAGAATGATGAGATAGCCAAAGTGCTGAATATAGATGAAAGGTCTTTTATTTCAAAACATTTCAAAAAGTGAGCCTCACTTTTTCTTCAGGAAAGCCACTAGGTTACAATGTGGTGTCTTATACAGCTTATATAGTACGTAGAGTTTTCAAAAAAATGGCATATGACTTGCTGTGTCAGAGTTCCAGGAACTGTCTGAGACTGCTCAAATTATAGCCGCAAAATGTTTTGAATAAAATAAACAAGTGGTCAATTTATTAAATACCCCAAAAAATAATTAGCAAAAAAATGGCCGAATGAAAGAGAAATTAAAAACCTCAAAAAATAGATTTGAAAGGGCTTGAAAAACACCGGGATTCAAACCCGTGATAATGGTTTGTAAAAAAATGTGAAAGTATGGGAGTCTAACAAAGGGAGAACTAAGCCAGTGCAAACAAATGAGCAGATTGAGTTTGAAATCACATAACAGCAACACATAAGGCCGCTTTACACGCTGCGACATTGCTGGCGATGTCGAGCGCGATAGAACCCGCCCCCATCGTACGGCCGATATGTGGTGTTAGCTGCCGTAGCGAACATTATCACTACGGCAGCGTCACACGCACATACCTGCTCTGCGACGTTGCTGTGACCGGTGAACCACCTCCTTTCTAAGGGGGCGGTTCCTTCAGCATCACAGCGACGTCACAGCAGCGTCACTGAACCGCCGCCCAATAGAAGCGGAGGGGCGGAGATGAGCGGGCCGTAACATCCCGCCCACCTCCTTCCTTCCTCATTGCCGGTGGATGCAAGGTAAGGTGAGGTTCCTCGTTCCTGCGGTGTCACACATAGCGATGTGTGCTGCCGCAGGAACGACGAACAACATCGTACATGCAGCAGCAACGATAATTGAGAATAGGGGGGCATGTCACCGATTAGCGATTTTGCACGTTTTTGCGACGATTCAAAATTGCTCATAGGTGTCACGCAACGACATCGCTAAAGCGGCCGGATGTGCGTCACAAAATCCGTGACCCCAACGACATCGCTTTAGCGATGTCGTAGCGTGTAAAGCGGCTTTTAACTGTTATATGTTTAATACACTTTGTAAACCATGCAGGAGCATAGTTACCAAACATGAATGAGACTCTGGGGCACCCTGGGGGCATTTCACACTCATATTGACATTGAAGCCAAATAGCTTTTTATTACCTGCGTTTTTAGTGTTTTTGACAGACTTCATTGAAGTCAACACCTGAAAAAATGCTGAAAGAATTGACATGCTGCAGATTATTTTCTGCAAGTCACAAATAAGCAATAAGTGCATGACACGTTTTAGGATTCTCATTGACTTTGCTGGCATCAGGATTCCCTTCAGGATTTGTGACAAATTTGCACTCAAAAACACATTAAAAAATGCGATAAAATGCAACGTGTGAGCACAATCTTATGCTTTGTTCATACGTTGCGTTTTTACTGCGTTCTTGGCACTAAAAAAAGCGGTTTCCAAAAAGGCAGGTTTTTCTGCATTTTTTTTATTGTATTGTTCTGTGCATTTGTGTACAGTGTATGTTTAAATAAAGTTAGTTTCATTCACCACAAAACTTACAGCAAAGATGGTCTGCAATTGTACATCGCCCAGGTCAAAAACTAGTACTCTAGCAGGATGCAGCTAAACCCCCACTAAGTGGAGGCATCACAGGTGCAGGAGGAGCAAATCACACACACACTTCCACCTAATACGCTCGGGCTTGTGACTGTGCATCTGCATGTGTGAACAGCGCTCTATGCAAGCCATCAGTGTGCAGTTTTACCATCCAGCAGTCGTCCCCTCCATATTTGGAAGTGTGTGTGTGATTTGCTCCTCCTGCACCTGTGATGCCTCCACTAGTGGGGGCTTAGCTGTATCCTGCTAGATTACTAGTTTTTGTCGTGGGCGATGTACAACTGCAGCCCTTTTTTGCTGTAAGTAATGCTTTTGGAGAATATTTATTCCTCTTTTTGTTGCTATTTTTACATTCACCACAAAAGCAGCAATAATGCAGCTGTTCCTTTTTTTTTCTTCACTCATTGCATTCAATGGTGCAAAATAGCTGAAAGAACGGACATGCTTCTTCTTTAAAAACGCAGCAGTTTTTAATTACATTTCCAAAAAAAATCAAGTGTCTGTGTGCATAAGATTTCTGAAATCTCATAGGTTTTGCTGGTACTGTAAAAAGTAGCCGTTAATTTGCATAAAACTCATCAAAAAATGCACCAAAAATGCTACGTGTGAACATAATCTTACCCTGCTACTGCCGCTGAGATCACCACTTGGGGAATAAGGCCTAAGACACACGGCATGAAAATCGGAGCGAGTGGAATGCGATGGACCTAGAAAACTATCTCTGCATGCTGCAACTGTAATGAGAGTCTTTTTTCTCTCGCACCCATTCAAATCTATGGGGCGAGAAAAAAATCGCACTGCAGATCGGACCTCAGTCGCAGGGACACTCGCATGACACTCGGCTCCTGCTGTGCTGCCAACGCGAGCCAAGTGTCATGCGAAGATCGTAGTAGATCCCCATTTGGCCGCGGCCTAAAGGCCACGTCACACTAAGCAACATCGCTGCTGAGGCACGACTTTTGTAACGTAACAGCGATGTTGCTAGTGATGTCGCTGTGTGTGACATCCAGCAACAACCTGGCCCCTGCTGTGAGGTCACCGGTTGTTGCTGAATGTCCTGGACCATTTTTTAGTTGTTGCTCTCCCGCTGTGAAGCACAGATCGCTGTGTGTGACAACGAGAGAGCAACAACTGAATGTACAGGCAGCAGGAGCCGGCTTCTGCGGACGCTGGTAACCAATGTAAATATCGGGTAACCAAGAAGCCCTTTCCTTGGTTACCCGATATTTACTTTCGTTACCAGCGTCCGCCGCTCTCATGCTGCCAGTGCCGGCTCCCTGCTCTCTGCACACATAGCCAGACTACACATCGGGTAATTAACCCAATGTGTACTCTGGCTAGGAGTGCAGGGAGCCATCGCTAAGCGGTGTGCGCTGGTAACCATTGTAAATATCGGGTTGGTTACCTGATATTTAACTTAGTTACCAAACGCAGCATCGCTTCCACGCGTCGCTGCTGGCTGGGGGCTGGTCACTGGTTGCTGGTGAGATCTGCCTGTGTGACAGCTCACCAGCAATCCGTGTAGCGACGCTCCAGCGATCCCTGCCAGGTCAGGTTGCTGGTGGGATCCCTGGAGTGTCGCTTAGTGTGACGGTACACGAGATCAGAGGACTGGCATTGTTTGCTAAAAAGCTTTAAAACAATTACTAGTTGTCACAATGACGTCTAAAGGTGCTATAATAGACAGAAACATTTTTTTAGCCACAGCCATTGACCGGTGAAAAGTCTCATCGTTACCATGTGTACAAAGCTCATTATTACACATGCAGATGTTCACTTGAAAGATCACTGTTGCGGTCGATAAAAAGTAGTCATTCATAAAAGCATGTATTACGAGGTGGAAGTGACATTATACAATGAAATCTTATGCCGACAAGAGAATTTAATCAAGTTGAAAGATCTTGTTTCCTGAGAATAGAATGATATTACGATCTCCAGCAACTATTAGGCTATGTGCCCACGGCCGCTCGTACCTGCGGATGTATCCGCACGTACGAGCGCATGCTTCCCGCAGCTGCCTGCCGACGTCCGCAGCTATTTTTAGCTGCTAGATTACAACGGAATAGCTGCGGGAAACATGCGGACATTCACGCGGCTTACCTGTGGACGTCCCGGCCTCTCATTTCCATAGCGGAGGGCCGGGACATCCGCAGGTAATTCCGCATGAATAATTGACATGAAATTTTACATGCGGATGCCTACATCCGCAGCATGGTCTGCAGCCGCACTTTCCGCAGCGTGGACACAGCACTCCCCATGTCCCATAGGATAACATGGGGAGTGACTGTACATGCTAAAACCTGCGGATTTATCTGCAAAATCCAGAAAAATCCGCAGGTTTTCCGCGGCAAAATCCGCACAAACAGGCTCCCGTGGGCACGATTTTTACCCCTTTTAATAAAGGTGCAATCATACATATTAGTTGTATCTAGGCCATTACTTGGTGTCTGAGCCAGATACCACTGATACGCCTTGTTCGGTGTTCCTATACAATGACTACAGCCAAACAGTTCATACAGTGATTTATCATCTGATTCTGCACTATTCCAGTATCACAACTTTGGGACCAGGTTGTCATTTTTTCTGGTGTTTTTAGTACATTTCAGAAAGAAAAATTTCAGGTGTTTAGCTATGAAGACAATACTTAGAGAACCTGTCACAAGGTTTTACAACACAAATTGCAGTTGGTAGTAGATTTTATGAGACTTGTGTGCTCACTGTGAAAATCTGTATCAAAAATCTTATTTAATTTGGTTCAAGTTTTGGTCAAGCATGAGAATGTAGAGCTCTTGAGTCTGTGAGTCCAAGTGTACAGCAGAGTGAAGGCAGATAGCCGTAACGTACATGACTGAGGCAGTGATAGATCCAGGAAAGGGTTAAGGAGTAAGGGATGGGGTTTTTACCTAAGGAATGTGGTGGGGGGTCAGCGAGCAGGAGGAGAGACGGGGGGGGGGGGGCAGGGGCCATATAAGAAATAGGTCCCATGTTAAGGTGTCATTCCTTTGTCCTGGACTCAAAGACTGAACCAGCAGTTGCTGAAGAGTGCCCGGGATACAGCATCTGTGCCTTCTGAACTTTCTGAACATCAAACTCTAAGAAGATCAAGACCTCCTGAGAGACTAACTTCTGAAATGGCCAATAGGACTCACAATAGGATCATAAGTCCTTCTGTTACCTCTAGGAAAAGAGCAAAGCGCAGCACGGCCTCTGATCCTTCTTACAAACCAGGAAGGAAACTACAGTACAAGAATAACAAGGTACAGAGAAAAGAGCCCGACCATCTAACCAGAGAGACACCAAGAAGTGCAAGGAGAAAGTCCAGCTCTACTGAGGTGCCAGCCAGAGAAGCAGCCACACAAGCTACAACTGACGTGACGACAGTCCACCATGAATCCTTAGAACTTCCTCAACAAACTTTGCATCATTCTAGAGGACATCATACGGCCTCACCCCAGGAAATTAACCAACACGGGGGGATGGGCTTAGGACACACAACATTTCCGGATCCGGGTTCTCATTACACGAGGAGTGGTAGGAATCCAAAAAGACAACTGCGCCAAAGTACTTTAACCAGACAAAGACTTCATCGGCCGGCTCAGGATGTGAGTCAGGCAATAAATCTACAGCTACAAGACTCAGAAGAGATTCCAGACAATGACTATGACACAGATAACGACTCCCCACTAGAGGGCAGCAGCACGCAGCACTTCAATAATGGAGGGGCTGTAGAGACTATAACTAATACGTCACGGACGGCTGGTCAACCTAGGACGCAGCCAGGTATTGGTGAGAACACTTTTTCTTGTCCTATATCTAGTGTAACAACACCTGTAATATGTCCAGTGGGCGCAGTTGAGGGTGCAGTTCCCGGCAATGTAGGATGGGATCTTAATTCAGTAGTACAGCAATTAGTGTCAGGGGTTAAGGAGGCTTTGAGTCAGTCTAGCTTACCCATAACTTCTTCTCCTATTGCTGCATGGTGCGGGAATGGTCGCCGGACATCGGAGGTGGTAAGTCAGTCGTGTGCTGATCCAGAGACACAGGAGGACGCAGTAATTTCACAAGGGGTTACATTATCTGATGCAGCAAAAGGAGAATTATATGTATGTTTTGAGGGTCCTCTAGGAATTCATTTGAAACAGGAGGTTAGGGAGAAGATTTGGGCCGACGAATATGTGGAAATATTTTCATTATTGCCCTTAGAAAAATATAACTTGGATAGAGTAAGGTTTGATGAGAGGAAAAGAGAGGAACAAGAAAGACGGTATTGTCTCATCCCCCAAACATTTAGCAATTGGTTCCAGGCTTTTGCCATATTAGCAAGTGTAATAGGCCAAAAAACTCCTGAACATTGCTCTGCCTTATTTTGTTACATGAATTCTATCGGGGAGGCGCACCGTGTGTATGGAGGTTTAGCATGGCTGCGCTATGATGAGCAGTTTCGCCAACGAAAGGCTAGTCGCTAAGGGATTCGTTGGGATCACAAAGATATTGGTTTATGGATGCGTCTCATGACAGCGCCACGTGGGGTTAATCAGCCCTTTCAGGGCTATGTCGGCAGATCACCAGCAATCGGATTGTCGGCAGCAAACAGAAAAGGTTGCTGCTGGCAGTTCAATGATAGCCAGTGCAGATTCGGAAACACATGCAGGTACAGACATGAATGCACCTTCTGTAGTGGAAACCATAGCCTATCAAAATGCTTTAAACGAAATAAAACCCCAACAGCAGAGATTAACCAAAAAGGGGGAAACCCCAATTAGACTCGGGGAGATGGTGGGCTATCTAAGCAGGTACCCAGATAGAAAAGCAGCACAATTGCTGGGGGAGGGTTTCTCAGAAGGTTTTAAGATCCCATCTACTTCAGGCCCATTAACCTGTTCTCGTAACCTTGCTTCAGCTTATACATATTCTCACATTGTCTCCACAAAACTAAACAAAGAAATTGACCTGGGCCGCATGGCAGGCCCATTCCCCAAAATGCCAATAGAAAACTTAAGGGTCTCTCCATTGGGAGTGGTCCCAAAGAAGGAACCCAATAAGTTTAGGCTGATCCATCATCTGTCCTTCCCTCATGGAAGCTCAGTTAATGATGGAATCGATCAGGAACTTTGCACAGTCTCGTATACTTCATTTGATACAGCGATTGCATGGGTTCAGAAGTACGGCAGAGGAGCTTTAATGGCAACAACAGACATTGAAGCTGCCTTTAGACTCTTACCAGTCCATCCAGAAAGCTTCCATCTCTTGGGTTGTCAGTGGCAGGGAATGTTTTATGTAGACTTGTGTTTACCGATGGGCTGCTCCATCTCATGCTCCTTGTTTGAATCATTTAGCACATTTTTGGAGTGGGTAGTAAAGAAGGAAGCAGGCGTGCGTTCTGTCCTGCATTATCTAGATGATTTCTTATGTATTGGTCCACCAAAGTCATTTGTTTGTGCTTCATTATTGGCAGCGATTCAGTCGGTTTTTAAGTGTTTTGGAGTACCGTTAGCATCAGATAAAACAGAAGGCCCGTCTACACTTATCAAGTTTTTAGGAATTTTGATTGACAGTGAAGCAATGGAGTGCAGATTACCAGATGACAAGGTCAGTGATCTGCTGGAGGCAGTCAGAGAAGCTAGATCTCACCGTAAGATCAGATTAAAGGATCTACAATCGCTGTTAGGAAAAATGAACTTTGCGTGTCGCATTATTCCAATGGGTAGAGTTTTTTGTAGGCGCCTAGCTGCAGCTACCTCAGGCATAACCTTTCCACATCACTTTGTGCGGCTGGCTAGAACATTAAAGGACAATCTGGCGGTATGGGAACAGTTCTTAATGGAGTTTAATGGGAGGTCATTGTGGATCAGACCACCGGTTTCAAATTTTGATCTAGACATCCACACTGATGCAGCGGGGTCAACTGGTTTTGGTGCATATTGTTCTGGACAGTGGTGTGCAGATAGGTGGCCAGAGAGTTGGAGAAACAATGGGTTAACACGAAACTTAGTACTCCTTGAATTGTTCCCCATAGTGGTTGCTTGTGAAATTTGGTGCAATATTTTCCAAAACCGAAAAGTGAGATTTCATTGTGATAACTTGGGAGTTGTAGAAGTCATCAACAAACAATCAGCTTCTTCCCTGCCTGTTGTTACGTTGCTGCGTCATCTAGTGCTGCGCTGTTTAAAGTCAAATTGTCAGATTACAGCTGTGCATGTCCCCGGTGTTTGCAATTCTGTGGCTGATGCTCTCTCGTTTTCAGTGGGACAGATTCCGTTCATTAGCCCGGATGGCAGAGGTACAAGGCAAGAAGTGTCCGGATTTTCTGTGGTCACTGCCAGTGACACCGCATACGCTCTGATAGAACGGTCTGTGGGTGTAAGCACATGGCAGAGGTACCAGTCAGCATGGAGGGAATGGGAAGACTTGTGTGCTCTAGTGGGACATGATGCCAGGTTGCATGACAATGTTTCCTTGTTGTTATTTCACATTAGCAGGGCCTTTGTGGACGGTACTTCATTGTCCAGTATTGATAGTAAAATGTCAGGATTAGCTTTTTGGTTTAAGTTGCACGACTTCACTGATTACACAAAGCATTTTTTAGTTAAGCAGGCCCTAAAGGGTTACAGGAAAAGTTGTAAGAAGACCAGAGATAAACGGCGTCCGATTTCTTTCCAGTTATTGCAGCAGATACTGAGTGTACTAGGCCGAGTCTGTAGCAGTCCGTTTGAAGTGTTACTCTTTAGTTGTGCATTCACACTGGCCTTTTTTTGGAGCTTTTAGAATCAGCGACTTAGTGTCGAGTAGCTCCACCAGAAGTGGGGGTCTACAAGCCGAGGACATGCATCAGTACACAGACAGAGGGGTCTACAAGCTGAGGACATGCATCAGTACACAGACAGACGGGGTCTACAAGCTGAGGACATGCATCAGTACACAGACAGAGGGGGTCTACAAGCTGAGGACATGCATCAGTACACAGACAGATTGGAATGTTTTCTGGCAAAGTCAAAAACTGATCAACAGGGTAGAGGAAAATGGATCACATTGTTTCCTTTAAGCGGTTCCAGGGCCTGCCCTGTCATCTGTTTTAGAAACTATGTCTTAAGAAGGCCAAATATCCAAGGTTCATTACTAATTCATGAGGATTGTAAGTCATTGTCACAATTTCAATTCACAGCAGTTCTTAAAAAATGCCTGACAATATTGGGAGAGTCTCCAAATGCATTCACTTCACACTCATTTAGGATAGGAGCAGCCACAGAAGCTGCTAGATGGGGCTTAGAGCCTGACATAGTTAAAAAAATCGGGAGATGGGAATCGAGCAGATTTAAGAGTTACATTAGATTACATTTATTATAAATGGCGTACATGTATATATATATGTGTACATTTTGGTAATCTTATAGTAGTTGTGTCTTCATTTAGACAATTGTGTGATAATTGTGTTTTTGTTTTTTGTTTTAGCTGAACAGCAATGCCTGGTTTGGATCATGGGACATTCATTTGTTTTTTGGGGGGCCTTACGTGCAGCAGTCAGGCCTAATGGTAAACAGTTGGGGTTGCCCAGTTCCTTGGCACGGGTGACATGGATAGGAAAGAGGGGGATGCAGTGGCATCAGCTGTTAAAAGACATCCAGTATCATGTGGAGTTCTACCGCCCCCCGGACGTCTTACTTATCCATTTAGGTGGTAATGATTTAGCAATAAGAACATCAAGACATTTAGTTAGGAACATAAAGCTCGATATGTTGAATTTATGGAGGTCTTACCCAGAAACAGTGGTGGTCTGGTCGGATATAGTAGCTAGACAAATGTGGAGAACAGCGCGATCAGTGGCTCGCATCAATAATACAAGGATAAAGGTTAATAAAAAATAACAAAATTTGTGTTGGAAAACGGAGGGGTGGCCATACGTCACCAGATGCTTGAAAATACAAAGGAACAATTTTGGAGAGATGATAAGGTACATCTTAATGACATTGGCATTGATATATGGATGTTGGGAATACAAGAAGGAGTAGAACGAGCCATTAAGTTGTGGAGGAACTCACTCTTGTAAGGTGTCACAAGAGCGAGTCTTGGCGGGATGTGGTTGTTTAAACCCCCTCTTTGTTGGTTGGAGAATTATGTTTTTAATGGGGTCCCTGGGCCAGAGCTCAGCGGACAGTGGAATATGGGTCCCTGGGGAGGAGCTCAGCGGACAGTGGAATATGGGTCCCTGGGGAGGAGCTCAGCGGACACAAGGAAAATGATCAAGGGGTATACCCAGATTCCCCCTTGAGCTAGGTGTACACGGCGGAGGGGGATATGGGGCTGGGATTTATAACAACCACATCTCTGGGCCGATAATCTTGTTTTTTCTTGTTGATGTTTTTCTTATAAAAAATAAAGGGCTGCTGTGGCCAAAATTTTAATCCATGTCACGCAGTGTGTGGTGTCTTATTTATTAGGTTACCAGGAGCGCAATTCACTAGTCCATCAGTCAAGCAGAGTGAAGGCAGATAGCCGTAACGTACATGACTGAGGCAGTGATAGATCCAGGAAAGGGTTAAGGAGTAAGGGATGGGGTTTTTACCTAAGGAATGTGGTGGGGGGTCAGCGAGCAGGAGGAGAGACGGGGGGCAGGGGCCATATAAGAAATAGGTCCCATGTTAAGGTGTCATTCCTTTGTCCTGGACTCAAAGACTGAACCAGCAGTTGTCCCACCCACCCTCCCTTTAATAAAGGGAAATGTATCAATATCAGGACTTTGCAACACTGTCAATATTCTAACAATGTTTTGGTATTCAACATCATCGGTATTTTATCAACATTATTAGTATTGTATCAATTGTTATCAGTAATGTATCCAAATTGACAATGTCATATCAACATATTAATATTGTATTAACATTTTAATATTGTATGTTACAGCAGCATTTGGCGGCGGGATGTGGTTGTTTAAACCCCCTCTTTGTTGGTTGGAGAATTATGTTTTTAATGGGGTCCCTGGGCCAGAGCTCAGCGGACAGTGGAATATGGGTCCCTGGGGAGGAGCTCAGCGGACAGTGGAATATGGGTCCCTGGGGAGGAGCTCAGTGGACAGTGGAATAGATGGGTCCCTGGGGAGGAGCTCAGCGGACACAAGGAAAATGATCAAGGGGTATACCCAGATTCCCCCTTGAGCTAGGTGTACACGGCGGAGGGGGATATGGGGCTGGGATTTATAACAACCACATCTCTGGGCCGATAATCTTGTTTTTTCTTGTTGATGTTTTTCTTATAAAAAATAAAGGGCTGCTGTGGCCAAAATTTTAATCCATGTCACGCAGTGTGTGGTGTCTTATTTATTAGGTTACCAGGAGCGCAATTCACTAGTCCATCAGTCAAGTATTTATAAGCTAAGTTTAATGTCTGTCCACCCGGATTGCCAGCTGTGTTCCTTCTTGATTCTACAGGACTTTGAGGGCTAAAGGCCCTGTTACACGCAGCGACGTATCTAACGATATATTGTCGGGGTCACAGATTTCGTGACGCACATCCGGCATTGTTAGCGACGTCGTTGCGTGTGACACCATCGAGTGGCCGTTAACGATGGAAAGTACTCAAAAAATCGTCCATCGTTGACACTTCGTTCATTTTCAAAAAATCATTGATTGTTGAGGACGCAGGTTGTTCGTCGTTCCTGCGGCAGCACACATCGGGAACGACTAATTACAGCTTACCTGCGGCTGACGGCAATGATGAAGGAAGGAGGTGGGCAGGATGTTACGGCCGCTCCTCTCCACCCCTCCGCTTCTATTGGGCGGCCGCTTATTGACGCCGCACGATTCGCCCCCTTAGAAAGGAGGCAGTTCGCCGGCCACAGCGACGTCGCTAGGCAGGTAAGTCCGTGTGATTGCTCCTAGCGATATTGTGCGCCACGGGCAGCGATTTTGCCCGTGACGCACAAACAACGGGGGCGGGTACGTTCGCTAGCGTGTAAAGCCCCCTTAAGACCAGGTTCAGATGGGCATGATCCAGAGTTCATATAGAGATCCAAGTGCCCAGGCTATGCATGAATCTCCCAACACGAACTAAGACTCAGAGTCTGCAACTTTTACTTGAGACAACAATAGTAGGGCCAGGCAACAAGGTCAGTAAGTAGACCATGAAATATTCGCACCTGAATGCTGCCTGAGTGCATATAATATATAATTATTTTTTTTCCCCCCAGTATGAGTTATCAGTGTTTTTTGATTTAGTTTGGTCAGTATGTCATATTTTCCCATCAGCGTTTCATACGTTTTTCTGAGTGTCAGATCCGGGAATGGCGGTCACATGCCTGCAAGTATACAATATGCCTATTCCCGACCAGAATCCTACTAGAGGGGCACAGCCTCACTCGAAGGCAACGTCTAGTCAGTGCCGGTCCATATGGTGCCGCTGGTTTCCATCATGACGTGGATCCATCCTTTACAGTATTCTACTCCTATGACAAAACACTGACTTGAGCAGAGCTTTACTTGGCTTCTCTGTACACGAATGTATTTGAACCTTTAGAATCCATCCGTGTAATGAATTTATAACTTGTGAGTAGATCTTTTGCACTTTCCATTATTTTATACTGGGCCACAATACTGAGGAATATCTATTTGGGTCTCTTCTCTTATTGGCTGCTACAAAGGACAATGATTTGTATTTTGTGTTGGTAAAATACATTTGCTCATACAAGCTTACTCTGCATGGCAGGTGATTTTCCATGACGTCGGCACCCTGACAGAGAAGCTGTTTCCAATAGTAGAAGCCATGCAGAAGCTCTTCAGTGCCGGCACTGGAACTTACTACAGCGATTCCATCTTTTTCCTTTCTGTTGCTCTACACCAGCTAATGCCAAAAGGTAATGTGTTAAAGTCTAACAGTCTAAAAAAATAATTTATTGTAGAGTTATTTAAAGATTTATTTTTATGTTGGTTGGAGCCATTTTTACATACTAGACCAATAAATGAATGTAATATTATCCATGTTATATTTTCAAATTATATACAGTATATTACTTTTTCCATATAGTGTAAATTTTCCAGGTAAACACCAGACCATTATACATTTATAAGCTTGTTGGACCTACATTTTAAAAACCATGGGTGTTAAAGCAGTGTTTCATAATCTGTAGATACAAGACTTAATTAGCGTTCTGTACACAGCGGTCAGCGAGGCAAACATCTCTGCTGGGAGTCTGGCTGTGTCTGACAGACTGTTCCCTGTGCCCACTGCTGCATGATCTTGTAGAAGCTGCTGCTCTGAATGGACATTTTAGAAAGGCGGTGCAGAGTGATGTGTGTACTGCCCGGAAGTTTAGTCTATGGGCTATCCAGAATTGGTTAAAAAAATTAAATTTAGTTGTCCCAGCTGTCACTCCCTCTTATGGATTGCTACATGTGTATAGGATCAGAATCTTCATCAGTACATGACTGCAGTTCCCAAACCACTGTCAGTACATGAATGCAGCCCCTAGCTTAGCACATTGATCAATTGCAGTATGAGGTCAGCCCCATATACACCTGTATCACTTGAACCTGCAATTCTCAGTATGTCCTTTAAAGGGATCCTGTCAGGTGTAGTATACATCCTTAACCATGAGCAGTTCTGGGTGCCTATTGTTAATCCCTTGCCTAACTGTCCCAGGCTATAATAGCATACATAAAGAGCTCTTTAGAAAAAGTATTTCTTCTAAAGATCCTTTATGATATGCTAATGAGCGCATGGACTCGTCGCAAGGGCATTAGTTCCCCATTCTAGTCCGCCCTCTTAGCATGTTAGCACCCCCATAGGGGATTGCTAACATGCTATTCAGTGCGCATTACCCAGCATCATCAGTGGTGACACGAGTACCTGTGTTCGCTGTGACTGCTTCAGAACGCCAGGTTTAGGGTCAGTGTGCATGATCAGAATACCCGTCATATCCGGTCATGCACACTATGAAGCCGGGTGTATGCGTCCTGGCTTCAGAGAGATTTAGTGCGCATGACCAGAAGTGCCTGGCATTCTGATCATGCGCACTGAGCCTAAACCTGCCATTCTGAAGCGGTGACAACGGAAACAGGTACGCGCGTCACAGCTTATTACACTGAACAATGGGCATTGAATAGCTTGTTGGCATACCCCTGTGGGTGTGCTAACATGCTAAGAGGGTGGAATAGTAGAGGGAATATAACGCCCTTGTGACTAGTTGCTGGTCTCATTAGCATATCATAAAGGATCTTTAGAATATACTTTTTCTGAAAATCACTTTGTCACTTGATGCATGATTAGAAATATGCACCCAGAACTGCTCGTGGTTTTGGGAACATATTGTACCTGACAGGTTCACGTTAACAAATTTTGGCATTGTTACCAGCCATCATCAGGCTGCGGACCATACAGGAACCAAAGTACTAATGAGATGCAAGCGGGGACGTATGTTCTGCAGGACTGCTCTATTAAGGACTATCAACCAGTTCTAGAACACATTCAATACTGGTTGTATATTTGTAACGATCTTATCCACAAATTACAGTGAGGCCACAAGTGGCAACCCTCTTGTGTTAATGTGATTAGCAGGAACCCACATTTTGAGGTGTTAGAAAGTGTCGCCCGCTAACATTGTTTCACATTCACTTTATTCAGATTTATCTTCACCTGACATTGAGACAATAATTTTGTTGTCAAAAATAGCTTACTATGGTGGATATTTTACATTTCTGGGAACGCTTTGCTCCCTAGAGCCTGTGCTCCACTTCACAGACGCGACCAGCTGCCTAAGAGACTGGTAATAGCTTAATTGTTAAAGTCTGGTTTTCATTGTCTCTTTCTAAATTTATTTTCCAGTGGGTATTTTTAGTGCATAATTATACTGTATTTTCTTGTGGTATTTAAAGCCTATCATTTAACTGTGAAAGTGTAACCAGAAAGTTGCCGAGAGTAGTGTTAGTCACCACAGTGTGTTCTTCTATGAATCTGAACACGATTATCTAACCACAATGTTAATAATAGAGCGTTTTAGGTTACAATGGCATGATCGGAAATATATATTTATGTTACATTAAGTAAGCTCTGTCTACATTTTTTTTGTCTTGTATATACATTAATGCTATATATATTTTTTTACTTTTGCATTTTCTTCTTTATGTAGTATACTACTGACAAAGTTAGGAATATTTGTTCTTTTGGGAAAAATTTGTTAAACCTAAAAAGTTCAGTCGTTTTTTTTTATTATGAAACTAGGGCATTTTATTGGAAACCTGCAATAGTGATTTCCAAATCTCAATTTATTGAAACAAAAACAAACCGTGGTGGGTATAGCCTCCGAAATAATGTCTCAATAACTTGTGATGTGGCCTTGAGCATCAATTACATCTTGACAACGAAAGAGATCTTAATTCCAATGATATATCACTTAGATTACTGGGTTCAGACATTCTGACACAATCAGAATTTTTAGGTTTAGCCATGTAGCAGAGCTGAGAGAGCTGTCCTGCCCACACCAGCTCTCAATGGAGATTGTACATTGATAGTGAGGTGTCAGAGGAGGTGGTGTGCCGGACTGCCATGCGCGTTACATTTTAGTCCATGCATTGAGAAGTCCTGCTGCCAAAATAAACAGCAAATAAACAAGATTGGACCTGGACAAGACAGACATCCCTGAATGCTATGTTTTAACCCTTGCAGCATGTGGTCTTCAGCTTACATAGCAAAAACTTGCTGATAGATTCCTTTTAAAACACACTTAAAAAATATTCAGGACACAGCTAGTAAAATTTAAAACAAGTACTTTATTAATGTAAAAACAGTGTTAATGATAAAAACTATCAACCTCAGTGGAAAAAAAAGGCGTGTGCCCTTAAAATGTAGCCCATTTTACCTCGGACTTAGTTTGGAACAAACATTCAGCATATGTATGTACGTGTGTGTATGTGTGTATATGTGTATATGTACATTACAGTGGAACCTTGGTTTAAGAGTATCCCAGTTTGTGAGCATTTCGCTATACGAACAATGCTTGCTGTAAATTTGTAACTCAGTTCCCGAGCAAGCTTTGTACGAGCAAATACTCACCGCACCTGTGTGTGTGTGTGTGTGTGTGTTTTGGCACAATAGGGGACCAGGATGGGACATTGAACAAGTTGTGGAACGAATCGTTTGAGCTTGCTTTATTTCCTATGGGAAATTTTGCTTTGCTAGACGAGTAACTTAGTTTACAAGCACAGTCCCGGAACGGATTGTTCTCGTAAACCAAGGTTCCACTGTATTTCATTATTTTAGTTGTTGTTTGGTCTTTTCTTTTTTTATTGACTCTGTTTACTGGTTCTAAGAAAGAGAACAAGCATGGCTGAGCATCCAGAAAAATAAAAACCATAATTAAGATGTCTTACTTGATTGTATGTAATTGACCTGTAATGCACACTACAAGTACGCAGAATGAGCTGTGCCCATTGTATGTCTGGTTATACTGAATGAGGGAATCAAGAATATAATTCATGCGCTTTCCTTTATTGCCAGTGCACAAGAATAACAGGCCTTTGTGCAAACTGACAATGCAGTTATTAACAGCTTGCTAAAGACACAAAAGTTGCTGAGCTGTCGTGTGGCGAGGTTACATAAACAGACAGTATAATACATAGCGGGTATTGTCTCCTAAAAGAGCAGTAGATTAAACCTCATTGATCTAATTAGTCTTCTGCCTTGATATAGTCTGATAGATGGCTGGTCCTCCATAACTATTTCATGACTTGTATTACTTCACAAGACTTCACATAGTTCTTGTCATGCTGTGCTTAATAAAACGTGAATTTATCAGGCCACTATACATTACAATAAGAGATAAAATGTCATGGTATTAGAACTTATATCCAACCTTTTAAGAAGCACACACCTGGACAAATATTATTGTGCTTGTCCAAGTGATTGAGGAAAAAACAGCCTTAAAGGAGCAAGACATATTGTATTGTAATATTAGCCTCTCTTCCTTTCCCTGGTTGTAGTGACAGAGGAGTCTCCCCCTTCTCCCTAGTAGAGGTAGCAGAAGGGCCTCTTCAAGTAAATAGGACAAGGTAGCATGATCTGATAACCCCTTTATTTTCTGGATCAGTGAGCACCTCCAAGGAGAAACTTCCATTTGAGCTGTATGCTTTGTGGAGTTGAGCAGTGTTGAATCAAATATGGCATATTGAACATTTGCACAACAAACAATTGAAAAAATGGAGGCCAATGTCCACACAGGTTCGTAAAAAAAGGACAACCACAAGCTTGGACACCTGTCATTGTTGTCGACATCGTAGATAATGAAAGGTCTGAAGAAATTGACCTCAAAATTAACCTAGATATCCCTTCATCTGGAGTAGAGATGAGTGAATCAGTTGATGTTCGGGTGCAGCCTGACTTTAGATAAAGTTCAGTTTGGGACCCGGACTTGACCTGAACCCCCAATGGAAGTCACTGATTGGGTAGTTCGGGCCTCTGCCCACATACAGTCAGCCATAAACGGTGCGTTCAAACACTGCATGTGGCTCGCACTGGGCGTACCCGAGCACAGCAATGCTCACACGAGTGGTTTGCATACGTAAAGCCCCTGAACTCGAACACTGATTGATTTTTATTTTTTATTTTCTTTTGAAAAGTCTGTGTTTAGTACGGACACTGAACTTTACTGTTCGGGTTCAATCATCTATAATATGGAGCCATACCAAATGTCAGCTATGTAAACGTTATCAAAGTAGAATCAACAGAATCATGTGTTTTATTATAATGGCACTACATCACTATAGATGCCCATTGCAATACTTCATAGCGCACAAAGCTTTGTTCCATCTAATCAGGTGTGTTGTTAACTCACAGACCATGTGCCTAGTCACACACAAGTTCTGCTGGTCCAGCATGCCATCCACTCATCCATCTTTGCTAGCAAGCCACTTGCCTGCCTACTCATTCCTACAATTCCCTGGTGCTGTCTAAACACTCCTCTCTGTTGAATCTAGTGATTTCAGCTCCTCGGATCCACTTGCCATCCTTCATATCCAGGTCCACTCATCCTCACTTTTGTGCCTTTCAGCTAGATTTCGCTGCATTGATACATCTGGTCTGTGTTTATCACTCTGATCTCAGGCTTAGCGAATAAACCTCACCAGAGAGTCACTAATACTGAGTATAGTTTCAACAAGAAATCAGTTTTGGGTTTTTTTTGTGGCCGGTTCTGTAGATGACATCAGATTCACAATTGATCATGGTCCCGCTTATCTCCTCTCACACTCCCTTCTTCCTTACTCAATCACCATTGCACAGATGTAGCCAGTCTTCCATGGATCTATGCACGCCTCTGGTCTATTATTCACTGTGGTCCAATTGCCACCATCACTGGTGACAATAGCTCAAGAAAGAGGTCTATCATATTCATGTAAAGGATATGGAATAAAATCACCTCCATTCTGGAAACTCAAGAATGTGTTTTTGTTTTGTATTTTTTGCATATTTTGTAAGGTTCGTACATGTTTGTGCCATGTTATCCAATAGATTTAAAATATAAAAATGAGGAGCCTTCAGTAGTTGATCATTTTTATTTTTTTTTTAAAGACGAACCTAAAAGATAATGGCAAATTAAGCCGTCTTGAATGCTGGTTATTCTGAACTGATTAACACTAGAAGTCCCAGGAATTTCGAGCTCCATAGGGTTCCAATGGTAGAAATGTTAAATGACCCCTCTCTGGGACTTCTAGTGTTAAACACCTTTTGAGACTTACATTGTCTTTGATCCTGAAAGTGTTTGGAAAAAAATAAAGTAGGGAGGGGGGTGGGTGGAAGAAAATGAGATGAGGAATATTTACATAGGAGATAGAGCTGTAAAGTCATGAGTAGAGGTGATAGCTGTACCATAGGGGCAGCACAGTGACTCAGTGGTTAGCACTGCAGTCTTGTAGCGCTTGGGTCAAATCCCACCAAGGACAACATCTGCAAGGAGTTTATCCCCATGTTTCTTTGTCTTTCCTCCGGGTTCTCTGGTTTCCTCCCACACTCCAAAGACATACTGATGGAAATTTAGACTGTGAGTCCCAATGGGGACAGGGATGTTCACGTCTGTAATCCGCTGTGGAATTAATAGCGCTATATGTGAGTAAAATAAATAGATATTGAAGGTAATACTATGTTAGTACTGACCTTGGTCACTTGGCTAAACTTCGTAGTCAGGGGTAGACCATGCATTGGTGCAGCCCCACAGAAGACTAAGTAGTAAAAGAACCCTCTTCCACTCTGAAGCAAAAGATAGATTCTATCTCAGTCACATTTTTGTACTGTAAATGGCCCATTTACTGTTGTTGAACAGGGACCCTTTTCTGTCTTTCTGCCCATGCCAGTAGAGATGACCTCTGTGTACTCTCTTGAAGACATGGAGCTGGATGCTTTTAGCTTGATGTGTGGCACTTGGAGAAGCCTTATGTGAGATGCGAAACAGCTGTCATGCTGATCTTGTAAAGAAGGGAATCTGGGTAATCCTGTCTGCCCTAATGGTCATTGAGGTTGTTTTTTTTACTAGCTTAAAGATTAAACAGAAACTGTAGGGGAGTGCCTTATCTAGTTCTGATCGTTGCTATATGTTTCTTGGGACTCTATTCTGTTTAGTATTGTATGAATAATATCTGATGAGCTGGGGCCATCATAGATAAATGCAGAGGGTGGTGTGCTGACCGTACTCTGAGAACATAGGCATTGCACTTTTTGTGCATGGATCCCAAGGTAGATTTCAGTCTTTGCCTTGTCCTTCTTTTAGCATTGTATGACTTATTATTTCATTCTGCTGTATATAGCTATAGGGGCAGCCATCCTTCTCGAGCTATGGCTCTATTCTGTGAGCGGCAGTGCAAGTCTTGGCTTCACAGCAGCCACATGGACATAGGTCGTCTTCTGACTGCGGTCTTTCTATTCATCTCTTTGAGCATTTTTAGGCATGCCTTGTAATTGTGCATGATGGGAATGAGGTGAGGTTTTTTTAGATTATTATTTTTGACCATCAACTGTTCCTAATGAGGGATTAGTTGTCATTTCTACCTTAAACTAATAACACAGTTGTTACTTTGCATTGCTTTAATGAGATGACTGCTGAGAAGAGATCTCCGCTAGGAAGTATCAGAGAATAGTGTTAAGACTGCAATATTGCAGGAAAAAAATGTAAAAGCATATTTTAAAGTTAACCTGTTGCTTGGGAAAATGCTATTTACCTGCAGATATAGAGTATAGAGTAATCTGCAGGTAAATAGTATTAGAATGCCCCAGTCACCTTACTGACAGTGTGGTTATTGGGAGAAAATGAACTTATTTCCTCCCAGGTGCCGCTGGCTTTCAGTCATGGGGGCATGCACGGAGCAGCTAAGGTCACCGCTTTTTACACTCTTAGTGGCATCTTTAAGGATATATCCTCCCCCCCCCTCTCCCCCCCAGCATTTTGACAATTCGTGGTGCAGTGAGCTGTCAAACTGCCGGGTCATGCTTGCAGTCAGTCACCACTCACCCAGTCTGACTGATTGTACTGAGCAGTGTAAGATTTCAGCAGCAGCAGGGAGGAATTATATTGAGTAGCAGTCAGTCTAGATGGGTGGAAATATTATTTAAGCCATTCCAAATAGATTTTTTAAAGTAGGTATACTAGTCCCATAAGGTCTAAGTGGTCAATTGAATAATGTATGCAGTTTGTAGAATGAAATTTGGTGACACATTTGATTTCCTGTTATTAAAAAAGTGCCTAATCAAAGTGGGTACCTTCACAATCCACTTCTAATGCTCAGGTGTCCATTAGTAGGAGGCTTCAGCAGCAGACAACTGGCAGTGTGAGCGCTCCAATCGGTCTGTGTATCTGTGGTCCCCTCACACATCAGCGAGCCTTGCGGGTCGGAGACCCTTTTACTCGGTTGCCCTTCCTTAGAATACATTGATATCTACTGACCACTGCATAATGGGAACATCCCTTAAGAACTACTGTTTTAGAAATGGTTTGAGGCAATTTGGCTCTTGTGAAAGCGGCTTAGATCCTTAAGGGTGCTTTACACGCTGCAACATCGCTAGCGATCTCGTTAGTGATGTAACACTCCAGATCGCACGTGCGATCTTCAGAGATCGCACATGGGTAATATTTTATAGCGCGATCGAACATGCGATCTCGGCAGATCGTATGTGCGATCTGGCGTGTTACATCGCTAACGAGATCGCTAGTGATGTCGCAGCGTGTAAAGCTCTTTTTACTCTCACTTATTTTTCCTGATTCCAACATATAATGGAACTAACTGTTCACGTGCACCTTAGGTGCCATTGTAACTAAATGATGGAGGTCGATGGGGTCTAGGGACCTGAGACCCTCTCGGATTGCTCAAAGGGGCCCTTGAGAGCGGCGCATAAGCTTAGGCAGACAGAACAGGGTATAAATGCCCTGAATTTCCCCTTATGTGGACAGTCTTCAATTCCGATGTACACAGAATCCGCAGTCACTGCGACTTCATAGTGCAGGGAGGGGGGGCAGGCAGAATGTGCAGGCGCGGGATTTGTATCAGGTCGCAGGGGATGCGTCAGGTTGCGCACCTAACATCACTGGCATATTTAAGAGACTGGGAGGAAGAATCCTATATAATGAAGACCGGAGGCAGGCTTATCAGCCGCACACGCCCTATCCTATAGCCTGGAAGATATTAAAGAGGATTTTTCCAACACCCCCCCCCCCCTCATCCAGGAGGCATACAGGTATGGCTAATTTCAGCTCTATGCTACCTGTATGCCAATATTAATAACTAAAAAAATACAAAATGGTGACCGATTCCCTTTAAGCTGTTAGGACAAATCACAACTTACTCATCTTCAGACGCTCCCTAAAAACGCATCTTTTTAGGGCGGCCTATCACACTCCCTAGCCAAACTAATTTCACCTAATCCCTCTACAACTTCTCAGAACATAACCCCACGTCAAACTCCATGGCACCCAAATGCATCTCAAGGCTCTGGCCAACTGGTCCAGGAAGCCATCATCTATCCCCCATGAGATGGCTGGATTGTCATCTATATATATAATTGCCTTATTCTGTCTGTCTGTCTGTCTGTCTGTCTGTCTGTCTGTCTATCTATCTGTCTGTCTGTCTGTCATGCTCCGAAATTGTGTCCTTACGGTGACACAAAGCTGATTGGCCGCTGGGCTCGCCATGGCCCCGCCCCCCCACACGGATTGGCCTCTCGCCCCGGCTCTCTGCAGGCCCCGCCCCCTCACGCAATGCACGCTCGCTGTGGCCCAACTGACACGGGGCTCCGATTCCCAGGTGAGTACACACACACATCAGATCACACTCACTCTCACACACACCTCACACACACCTCACACATCACAACATGCTGGGATATCGCTTGCTTCTACACCGGCTCCGTCAGGATCCCGGCAGCGCCACACATAACCTTGCGATGCTGGGATCTTAACGGAGGCCGTGAAAGCTGGTAACCATTATACACATCGGGTAACTAAGGTCCCTTAGTTACCCGATGTGTATCATAGTTACCAGTGTACACCGGCTCACACTCACTCTCACACACACATCACACACATCACACACACACATCACATCGCATCCACACATCAAGGTCCTGCAGCTGCAGAACATACATAACATAACAGCACACACATAACAGCACACACATAACAGCACACACACACACACACACACACACAAATCAGATCACACTCACTCACATACACACATCACATCGCATCCACATACTCACAACATCCTGGGATATCGCTTGCTTCTCGGCGGCGATATTGTGCTGTGAGCTTCCAGGACCTGACGGAGGATCACATGGCCAGAAGCATGTGATATCCCCGGATGTTGTGAGTATCAGCGCGTATGTGCGATATCGTCAGTGTCTGTGTGTGTGAGTGTATGCGATCGGGTGTGTGTGAGTGTATGCGATCGGGTGTGTGTGAGTGTATGCGATCGGGTGTGTGTGTGAGTGTATGCGATCGGGTGTGTGTGTGAGTGTATGCGATCGGGTGTGTGTGTGAGTGTATGCGATCGGGTGTGTGTGTGAGTGTATGCGATCGGGTGTGTGTGTGAGTGTATGCGATCGGGTGTGTGTGTGAGTGTATGCGATCGGGTGTGTGTGTGAGTGGATGCGATCGGTTGTGTGTGTGAGTGGATGCGATCGGTTGTGTGGGTGAGTGGATGCGATCGGTTGTGTGGGTGAGTGGATGCGATCGGGTGTGGGTGAGTGTCGGCAGAGGAGCACGGCGTGCTGGAGGAGGCTGGGAGCAGAGAGGCTGATCTTGGGGAAGGCTGGGAGGGGGGGGCTGATGCTGAGGGAAGCTGGAAGGAGAGAGGCTGAGCAAACGTGCTCCATCCGCCATACTGCGCACTCCCCATCGTGCTGCATCCCCCATGCTGCGCACTCCCAAACGTGGTCCATCCGCCATGCTGCGCACTCCCAAACGTGGTCCATCCGCCATGCTGCGCACTCCCAAACGTGGTCCATCCGCCATGCTGCGCACTCCCAAACGTGCTCCATCCGCCATGCTGCGCACTCCCAAACGTGCTCCATCCGCCATACTGCGCACTCCCCATCGTGCACCATCCGGCATGCTGCGCACTCCTAAGCGGATGGAGCATGATGGGGGGTGCGCAGCATGGCGGATGGAGCACGTTTGGGAGTGCGCAGCATGGCGGATGGAGCACGTTTGGGAGTGCGCAGCATGACGGATGGAGCACGTTTGGGAGTGCGCAGCATGACGGATGGAGCATGTTTGGGAGTGCGCAGCATGCCGGATGGTGCACGATGGGGAGTGCGCAGTATGGCGGATGGAGCACGTTTGGGAGTGCGCAGTATGGCGGTTGGAGCACGTTTCGGAGTGCGCAGCATGGCGGATGGAGCACGTTTGGGAGTGCGCAGCATGGCGGATGGACCACGTTTGGGAGCGCGCAGCATGGCGGATGGAGCACGTTTGGGAGTGCGCAGCATGGCGGATGGAGCACGTTTGGAAGTGCGCAGCATGGCGGATGGAGCACGTTTGGGAGTGCGCAGCATGGCGGATGGAGCACGTTTGGGAGTGCGCAGCATGCCGGATGGTGCACGATGGGGAGTGCGCAGTATGGCGGATGGAGCACGTTTGGGAGTGCGCAGCATGGCGGATGGAGCACGTTTGGGAGTGCGCAGCATGGCGGATGGACCACGTTTGGGAGTGCGCAGCATGGCGGATGGAGCACGTTTGGGAGTGCGCAGCATGGCGGATGGAGCACGTTTGGGAGTGCGCAGCATGGCGGGTGGAGCACGTTTGGGAGTGCGCAGCATGGCGGATGGAGCATGATAGGGGGTGCGCAGCATGGCGGATGGAGCACGTTTGGGAGTGCGCAGCATGGCGGATGGAGCACGTTTGGGAGTGTGCAGCATGGCGGATAGAGCACGATGGGGAGTGCACAGTATGGCGGATGGAGCACGTTTGGGAGTGCGCAGTATGGCGGATGGAGCACGTTTCGGAGTGCGCAGCATGGCGGATGGAGCACGTTTGGGAGTGCGCAGCATGGCGGATGGACCACGTTTGGGAGCGCGCAGCATGGCGGATGGAGCACGTTTGGGAGTGCGCAGCATGGCGGATGGAGCACGTTTGGAAGTGCGCAGCATGGCGGATGGAGCACGTTTGGGAGTGCGCAGCATGGCGGATGGAGCACGTTTGGGAGTGCGCAGTATGCCGGATGGTGCACGATGGGGAGTGCGCAGTATGGCGGATGGAGCACGTTTGGGAGTGCGCAGCATGGCGGATGGAGCACGTTTGGGAGTGCGCAGCATGGCGGATGGACCACGTTTGGGAGTGCGCAGCATGGCGGATGGAGCACGTTTGGGAGTGCGCAGCATGGCGGATGGAGCACGTTTGGGAGTGCGCAGCATGGCGGGTGGAGCACGTTTGGGAGTGCGCAGCATGGCGGATGGAGCATGATAGGGGGTGCGCAGCATGGCGGATGGAGCACATTTGGGAGTGCGCAGCATGGCGGATGGAGCACGTTTGGGAGTGTGCAGCATGGCGGATAGAGCACGATGGGGAGTGCGCAGCATGGCGGATGGAGCACGTTTGGGAGTGCGCAGCATGGGGGATGCAGCACGATGGGGAGTGCGCAGTATGGCGGATGGAGCACGTTTGGGAGTGCGCAGCATGGCGGATGGACCACGTTTGGGAGTGCGCAGCATGGCGGATGGAGCACGTTTGGGAGTGCGCAGCATGGGGGATGCAGCACGATGGGGGGTGCGCAGCATGGGGGATGGAGCACGATGGGAGGTGCACACCTCCCCCCAACACACACACACACGCGCACTGCACAACACACACACACTAGGAATCACAAACAACGCCCTACACAGACACCCACACACACAGACAACGCTGCACACACAAATATACGCACATACTGCACAACACACACATTGCTCAAAACATACCTCCCCCCAAAACACACCACACCCACACAAACCGCACAACACACACACACACACAACGCTACAGACACACAGCGCTCCACAAACAACGCAACACACGCAACACACATACAACACCGCTCTCACCCCCCGCGACACTCAGAACATGTACAGCGCCCTACACAAACACTTGGTAACTACACACAACAACATCTATATATATAACAAAAATCATACATGAACTACACAATACGTAAATTCTAGAATACCCGATGCGTAGAATCGGGCCACCTTCTAGTTGTAAATAAACACATGTACCTTGCCCCTCCCCCCATCTCATTGTAGATTGTAAGCTCTCACAAGCAGGGTTGCCATTTTTCCTTTTAAATATTGTATCCTCTATAATTGTTACTTGTTTGTATATGTTTATGTATATGATATGTATATGTTCCTCCTGAATTGTAAAGCGCTGCGGAATATGTTGGCGCTATAGAAATAAAGATTATTATTATTATTACGTTTGATATGGAACGTGAAAAAGTGGACAAGCTGCTGCTCTGTTGCAAGTAGTTTAATGTTAAGTAAAACTGAGTGCAAAACTGATCGCTTCTCGGTTTGACACTTGTATAAATAATAAATAAGCCGATTATCTCACCCACAAATAGGAAGTCATTGTCCCCTAAATCCTAAGCTTCACAAAGGAAAAGTACATCTTCTTATATGACAGAATGGTAAAAAAGAATTCTGAAATGGATCTGCCAGACTTTTTTTTTTTTTTTTTTCCCCCCCATATATAAACTTTTATAGTGTTGCATTTGTAAGTTAAACAACCTACATCTAATTTTATGTCCTGATTAAATTTGGTTCTAAAAGATTACAGAAATGTCCTATTTCGCTTTGTGAATGTTACATATATTGACCTCTTTTTAACTACTATGGTTTACACCCTATATTGCTGTTTTATGCAGCTGTCTATGTGTTGGATGGATGAACGGCTGTTGTTTTTGGCAGAAGGGAGTGTCTTTGGACAGCTGTATGCATTGTACGTGACCCGCTCAGCCAAAGCGCCATTGCCCTCTATACAATCCACAGCATACATTAGCACTACTCTTTAAATCTCCACTTTCCATGTAGAGAGCCCAGGTCTGAGGAAATGATGCCTGTGTGTACTGGCTGGGCGCTCTCTTGATCTTCAGTAATAATAAATGTTGTAATACATCATGTGTGGAAGATCCCCTGAGAGATTGCACCTGTTCCACTTGATGTGTGTGGTCTCTCGTCTTCATCCCCGGTTTCAGCTATAACCTCTAGTAAATGTCACTCTACAAAAACACTTCTGCAACTGACTTGGTTGACGTTGGTTTCATACAGTTTCTATCTTTTAGAAGTTGTAAATAATACGCACATCATCAGTTAATACTCCATTCCCCCAGCACTAAGGGCTACTGGAGATCTGACATTTTAACTGTAAAATAGGAATTAAACCTTCACTCATTTTTCTATCTTCTTTATTGCAGCACCATTGTCACTTCTGTGCATGCTCTGGGGTTTCCATACAAAAGTCAACTATCTTTGCATTAATGACGTATCCTAGAGAGTAGCCAAGTTTAATAGAAATACTCCTTTAAAGGAGTTGTCTGACATTAGCTTACCAAACATTTTTCAGTTTTATCTGTGCTGTATTGTCATATAAATCACCCCTACATTATCTTTTGTTTTCTAACTTTTGTTCCTCTTAAATTATCCCTTTATTCTCTGCAGCTCCTTGTTTACATTCAGCTCCAACAAACTGACCACTTCCTGTGCCACACCTCCCAGTCAGAGCTGACACCGCCTGCCCTCAGTGTCCAGGCTCGCCCCCTGCCCGCCCTCAGTATCCAGCCTCGCCCCCTGCCCGCCCTCAGTGTCCAGCCTCGCCCCCTGCCTGCCCTCACTGTCCAGCCTCGCCCCCTGCACACACATTCCCTGTCAGTATTCTGCCCCAACACCTGACCTGCAATCACTCTAGCATTGGAAATAACAGCCCCACATCGGGCTCTGCGCCTGACGCACACACATCGGGCTCTGCGCCCCCACACACATCGGGCTCTGCAACACCCCCACCCCCCCCCCCCCCACCCACCGACACACACACACACACACACACACACACACACACACACACACACACCGCTCTGTACCGTCTACCCCCCACCATCGTTCTGTACTGACCCCTACCCCCATAGGGAACATATGTATACTACATTCACATGATCGTTCTGTTTTTGCAGTCCGCAAAAAAAGGTCCGTTTTTTTCACGGATGCATCCATGTCATCCGTGTGCGGACCGCAAAAAGCAGCAAAGCTGCAAAAAGCAGCAAGAAAGATAAATAGATGAGTAGATATAGAGATGAATAGATATATATAGAGACAAAGAGATAGAGGGATGGATGAATGAATGAGCAGAGAGATAGATAGATATAGAGACAGAGAGATAGACGGATGAATGAATGGGATAGATAGATGAGAAAGACCTATATAATGTCCTACCCCCCTGCATATTCTAAGCTGGCACCCTTTAGTGACTTTCATGTGGCTCTAAAGGGTGCTTAGCCTTGTATTTAGCCAAAAAAATAAATAATTTAAAAAAAACGACGGGGGGTCCCCCCATCTTTTGTAGCCAGCTAGGGTAAAGCACACGGCTGCAGCCTACAAACCACTGCTGGCAGCTTCACCTTGGCTGGTAATCCAAAACAGAGGGCACTTCACGCTGTTATTTTAAATTATATAAATAACTTAAAACAAAAACATGGGGTCCCCCCCAAATTGGATCACCAGCCAAGGTAAAGCGGACAGCTCTGGTCTGGTATTCTCAGACTAGGGAGGTCCACTATTATTGAACACTCCCCAGCCTGAAAATAGCAGTCTACAGCCGCCCCAGAAGTGGCGCATCCATTAGATGTGCAAATCCTGGCGCTTCGCCCCAACTCATCCCATTGCAATGGTGCGGTGGCAAACGGAGTAATATACGGGGTTGATGCCAGATGTGTAATGTCACCTGGCATCAAGCCCAGCAGTTGGTGATGTCACGCGTCTATCAGATACCCGACATCATTAACCCAGTCAGTAATAAAAAAAAAAAAAAAAGACAACAAAAAAAGTTTTATTTGAAAAAACACTCCTCAAAACATTCCCTCTTTCACCAATTTATTGAAAAGAACAATAAAATCAGGGTCCGGCGTATCCAATAAGGGGGTCCCACAACATCCATACCATAGTCAATGTCCCAGTCAATGAAGAACAGAATGTTCCCCATTGTCTGGGAGACCAGTACAGTGGCCTGAGCTAACATCAATAGGTCAGCCCAGATCACTGCAGGGGATGACAAGCGCTGCTGTCAGGAGGTTAGATAAGATCATTACCTGCTGTGACGATCTCCTGCTCTGCTGACGTCAGCGCCGTCACTGACTTCTATGCCCGCCGCGTTCTCAGCAGTATCGCGAAAGCCCGTGACGTCACCGCTAGTGACAGTCTTGGGCCGCCCGCAACACGTGACGTGAGAACCCGGCGGGCATAGAAGGCAGTGACAGCGCTGACGTCGGCAGAGGAAGAGATCGTCACAGCAGATAATGATCTCATCTAACCTCCTGACGGTAGCGCTCGTCATCCCCGCGGCTGCACGCACTGTGAGAAGCTGCTGATACACTGCAGTGCGAGCAGCCGCGGGGCTGGCAAGGAGCGGGACACAGACTGCACGGGCACTCCTGCTATCCTAAGCACTGAAAGCAGGGGGCCCGGTGCTTGCGGTGACACCGTGGGTGGGGAGAGGACGGGGTGCGGAAAATGTGTGGGAGGGTGCAGGGAAGGGGGGCGGTGACTCCATGCACTGTACCCGCCCAGCAGGGCGGTAACAACCTGTTCCCAGATTTGCATGTCAACACGGTCCTGCCCATGTTGACATGAAATGACCGGAAGCAGCAAAATCGTGGCAGGAGCGGTCACATGACCACTCTGAGCCGGGGGAGAGGGGCTGACAGCAGGGTAGGTAAGTGCTCACTATCTACTTACCTGCCCCAATGTAGCCCAATAGGGAAATAATAAAAAAAGTCAAAATAAGCCGGATAACCCCTTTAAGTTCAGACCTCATTAAACGCCCCATATTATATACTACTTGATCTTTGTTTCATTGCTTCATCCATTTTTGAGTCTCCTAAATTTGGTTTGTAACCTGAACCCAGTTTCATATTTTTCACATAGGGACCTGTCCCTCCCATTAATACTACTGGATGTAAACTTTGGGTGTCAAGGACGTGCTGTCCTCACTAGCTCATATGTATCAAAAAAAGCTTTATTTCACTTATTTTACTTATTTATTTAACATTATATATCATTTATATTTAGATATGCTGAATACGCAAAAAGAAATGCTGAACATACAGTTGGTATGACGAATAGGAGGACTGCTTAATAAGTAGTTAAAAACTGCCAATGTCAGAATTTTAGGCTATATATGCAGCATAAAAACCTGCGGCCTCAAGTGGAGTACCGTGGACACCTCCAGCTATGACCGCAGATAAATTGAGTGACGTCACCACTCACAGCTGCGGCTAAGTCAGTTTCTGCCTGAAGCCCACAGTGTACGGACATGTTCTGTGCCCGTGCGCTGTGACTTCAGTATGTATGGCTGGGTATCAAAATGGGGGGGGGGGGGGGGGGGGGATCGCATGCCGTTTTTTAAAATTATTTATTGAAATAATAAAAAAAAAACAACACATGGGGTCCCTTTTATTTTGATACCCAGCCAAGATAAGAACATGGCTGGGGCCTGCAGCCTGTAGCCGTATCCTAAATGATGGGAACTCTATGCCAATTTTTTAATTTATTTATTTTTACACCAATATAGAGACACACAGTGTCTGTGATTGAAAGCAGTCAGACACGCTGTCACATAGGCAGGGGGCGCGGTCTGACTACAACCAATCCGAGACGCAAGGACTGCCGGTGGGCGTGGGAAGCAGTGCATATGCATATAGATGAGTGGCCCAGAAAGCAGTGTACAGCTGCACAGAGACCAGTAAGTATGAAGCACTTGGTTTATTCTTATTTTCATTCTCTTTTTTTTTTCTTTTATATATTATTTTTTTTTATTTGTTTTTCTTCAGTACCCGAGTGGCTTGACCTGGATCATTACCCTGAGTTCAGCGAGAACTCCGGGATTGGTGCTTGTGTTCTTTTGAACCCGTATGGATCCGGACTTTTGCAGTGCGGGTCCGCCCATCACTACACAGAAACTCTGCCACCTCCCGCTTCTGACCCCCGCTCATTATATTCATTGATTATTCACTGCACCTCGGAGCTGGAAGCTGGAGCAGCGCTGGGGACTTTAGTGCCGGGGGACAGCATCGCTGAGGACAGGTCCAGGTGTGTGTGTGTGTGTGTGTGTGTGTTTGTGTGTGTGTGTCCGTGTCCAGTGTATACATGCATGTGCGCTGTGTGTGTTTTGTATGTGCTCTGTGTATACATGTGTGTATGCTTTGTCTGTATACATGTGTGTGTATATGTGCTCTGTGTATGTATGTATGTATGTATGTATGTATGTATGTATGTATGTATGTGTGTGCGTGCGCGCAGTGAGGACCTGGACGCCGGAGCATTGCGGGGACAGCATTTCATCAGAGTTCCCAACGAACTCTGATGAACCCATGAAGTCACCATCTTGACACCCGCTGTAGTGTGGGTGTCGCAGGGGTATCCCTAGGATGTCATTAGAGTTCATTGGGAACTCCAATGACCACCTGGACGTCATTGCTCACACACTGCTTGCTGAATGCTCACCTGTCCCCGCAACGCTGTACCCAGCACTGTCCCCGTGATGCCCCGTCTTCCAGCTCCTCAGTGCAGTGAATAATCAATTAATATAATGAGCGGGGGTCAGAAGCAGGAGGCAGCAGAGCCGAAGAAAACAGCGCTGGATACAGGTGACTATAGAAAGTCTTTTCATTTCAAAGACCCGTATTTTCTCCGGTACTTGTCACACGTATGCAAACGCAATGTCACACGTGTGACACACGTATGACCACAACCATGAATGTGGCTTGTACCTGGCTTAACACGGACGTCTGAAACCGGCCTCAAGGACTTTGTGGTGCCCTGTGTCAATAGGGGTGCGTTCTAATGGAAACAGGATAAAAGGTGATTCTGTTAGAAGCCATAGAGTTGGAATACCCAAGGTATTATATTATTTAATCAGTGTTATGGTGACCGTACAGTATTGAATGGCTAAGAGGACATTTTAACAAGTGTGAATTGATTTCTCCATGTGTTCATGTTAGCTGGTTCTTTTCCACATAAAAAAATAAATACAGGATTTTAATACATGAGATAACTACAACAACGCAGTGTGATTATAGATGGCTAAGAGACTGTCAGCTTCAATTACTTGTATTATTCACCACCCTCTGTGCTATTGATTATGTTGTGTTCCAGATCTGTCACAGAGGCAAGCAGTGTGTGCATGCAGTGAAGCAGCGGGGTGCGGACACTGACCTAGAGGAGGCCTGCTGACACCGTTTCTGTATGCTTCTCATGCCTGAGTGGGCCATGCTTTTAAAGGAATGTATCATTAGAATGACGGGGTTTTTTTTTTAATTTTTTTTAATTTCATCATTTCTAATTATCTGCTTTAGAAATCTTACTTAGCTCATAGGTACAACAAGCAAAAGAGCAGAAGCAAAAAGCAAGACTCAGGAAAGGTGCTAAAGTTTGAAAGGTAGAGATAAGAGAGTTGCTTGAAAATTTTTTTCAATCACTACGCAAAAATGTAAAAAAGGTAAAAAAAAGCACGGAAAAGTAAACAAATCTTAAATTCCATAAATAAGGGATAAATTATGTTTAATTCATACCATTTGGCAGTGTAGTATTTAGATGTAACATCCATGAGGCCTTATAATTAGCAGGTGTCTCCGCCAGCCTCCACTTCTCACTGGACTTGCTCTAATCCACAACATCTTAGGCTATGTGCGCTCTGCACCGCACACAAAAGGTCCGCTTCAGAGCGCAGCTGAAAAGCTCCGTTCTGAAGCGCCTGGTGCCTGCAGAATTCGTGCGCTCTGCATGCTGCCTCTCCCTATAGACAGCATGCGAAGCGCACGAAAGAAGTGACATGTCACTTCTTAGAACGCACACTTCGGGCAGCAGCCGAATCGCTGCGTTCTAATACTCCACGTGCGCACATCCCATGCACAATCTTCATAGATTATGCAGGGGACACAGGACGCATGCAGCTACGCTGCGGTGCAGAACGCAGTGTAAGTGCATGCAATACGCAACATGCGCACATAACCTTACATTGTTTGTTTATGTTGCCATCGTGCTTCTGTGAAAACTGTTTAGAAGCCCCTGAATAGCTGGTATCTTTTTTTGGTTATGTAAGAGAAATGTTCAGCAATTCTTTAAGTTTCCACCCTAATTGACATTGCAGGTAATGTATGATACTATGTAGATTATGGTGTATGTGTCGCAGTTAGTAAAGCTGTTTATACCATAACATGCGGCATCTCCCCGCTAGTGCTGCAGAATATGTTGACGCTATATAAATAAAAATTATTATTGTTAGTGTTTTAATTTCATGTCTGCAGAAATTACATCTACTGCCCCTGCACTTGTAGAAACCATTCGGACTGAGCCACGTTTTTTTTTTTCTTTCTGTATTTTATCTACAAAATGTCTGGGAGATAAAATAGCTCCAAATTATTTGCCTCTTCTTGGAACACTTTAGTACGTATTTGTTGCCCGAGATCTTTTTTCGAAAAAAAATTGTAGTGTGCAATGTACTTGACCTATGGTCTCCATACAGCATATATCCAAAAATGCAGTATTAGGACCAGAATGTGTAAACTGAAAATCTACATACCGTAATTGGTGTTTAAAGGAAGGGTGTCGCGTTTTTTTATTTTTGTATTAATAAGTGATTCTGAAATCAAATATTTTTAATAGAAAAATAAATTCACTGTTTATTTTAGTTTTTTTCTGAAAAACTGGGGGCTGCCATGTTGGATTTTCTGTGTGTAACGACAGTTACCTCAAATACGGCAGCGCCCACGGCATAGAAGACCGTTGTCGGGCTCCGGCTCCTGTACTTAACACAGAGACACCTCCCTGCTGTGAGTTGGACAAGTTCCATGGGCTGTCCAAATCACAGCAGAGGGAGGAGATCAGCGCCATCTTTGTGAAGCCCACAGCGTATGCCCCCTGTCACCTGCTCAGGATGTGTGAGTACCGGCTCCGGGCTGCCGTCGCTACGCTCCCCCCCCCCCCTTCCTTACCCTCACCCCTCCACTGCTCTCTTCCCCCCGCTGTTGCCCCTCCAGCTGCCGCTCCCGCCGGCCTCTGCTTTCTGCCCCCCCCTCGGCCTCCTCCCACTTTCCCCCCACCGCTGCCGCCTCCACACCCCTCTTCCGCGCTGCTCCCCCCTGCTCTCGTGTGGTCACCTCTGGCTGCCGCTCCTACAGAATACAGCGGAGCGCGGTATACGGAGGAGAACGGAATACTGCAGCGCATGGTATACAGCGAAGCACGGAATACAGCGGAGCGAGGTATACGGAGGAGCACGGAATACAGCGGAGCACAAAATACAGCCAAGCACGGCATACAGGGGCGCACGGAATACTGCGGCTCGTGGTATACAGAGGAGCATGGAATACAGTAGAGCGAGGTGTACAGTGGCACACGGAATACAGCGGAGCGCAGAATATGGAGGAGGAGCATGAAATACAGCAAAGAGCGGTATACGGAAGGGCACGGAATACAGCAAAGTACAGTATACAGCAGAGTGCAGTATACGGAGGAGCACGGAATACAGCTGAGTGTGGTATACAGCGGCGCACGGAATATAGCGGAGCACGGAATGGAAGCTTGCGTGTAGCAGAGCAGTGCAGGTGGGCGTGCGTGTGGCAGAGCATTGCGGGTGGGCGTGCGTGCGTGCAGCAGAGCATTGCTGGTATGGGGTGTGCAGAGCACTATGTGGGAAGCACTATGCAGCTGTCCTCGGTGACACTTTAGACATCAGGATCACTTTGTGGCCACCAATAAAATGGTCCGCACTGTGATCCTAAACTTCATCTTCCTTTATCCTTTTTGAAACACTCAGAAGGGGAGGTGACATAGCACACAGGAGAGGAGATTCCACCCACTTTTACTGCAGCTGTAGTTTGAGCTTGTTCTATAGTAGCTCTACAATAGGATTTCAGCAGCTGCTCCCCCTAGTTTTTAAGAGTGGAAAATATCAAACTTTTAATTATTTTTTTTTTTTAGATTTTGCTAAATTAAAAACAAGAACACAGTGGAACCTTGGTTTAAGAGTAACTTTGTTTGAGAGCGTTTTGCAACACAAGCAAAGCTTTTTACAAATTTGTAACTTGAGTTAAGAGCGATGCTTTGCAATAAGGGCAAATTTTCACCTTGTGTGTGTGTGTGTGTGTGTGTGTTTTGGACGTTAACCCCTTAGTGACCTATGACGTACTGGGTAAGTTATGGCTCCCTGGTACTTAAGGACCCATGATGTACCCAGTACGTCATGGCGAAATCGCAGCCCCGGTGGCTACGATCGCTGCAAATACCTTAGATTTGGGGAGGAGGGGACCTCAGGAGGGGTGTTGTCTCCTCCCCGGACCTACGAGGCTGTGATTGGCTGAGCGGCGTTAGTCAGCCACTCACAGCCACTAATGTTTCAGCCATTGAAAATCGCTGAAACATTGAAATCCAGCCAAGATCAGTGCAGCTGTAGCCCTGATCATTGGCTGGAGCTGGGTGACCTGTGTTTCACCCGCCCCCAGCTCTGATTGGAGAGACCAGCTTGTGACCGATCTCTCCAATCACTGTGGATCTGGGGCCGCAAACCACTCCCCTCAGTTTCACTCCGGTGTCTGTGGAAGGTGAGGGGAGCTGCTGACCCATTACTACAGGATGGGGACAAAGTGCACACATTACTATGGGATGGGGATAAGGCTGGGGACATTTCTATAGGATTGGGACATTAGAAGGATGGGCACAATACTATTGGATGGGGACATTATTACTATAGTATGGGGACATTACTATAGGATAGGGACTAGGATGGGCACATGACTATAGAATGGGGACAAGGCTGGGGGCATTACTATAGGATGGGGACTAGGATGGGCACAGTACTATAGGATGGGGACATTACTACAGGATGGGGACAAGGTGGGCACATTACTATAGGATGGGGACATTACTGTAGGATAGGGACATTACTACAAGGGGACAAGGATGGGAAACATTACTATAGAATAGGGATAATGCTGGGGACATTACTGTAGGGTGGGGACAAGGTTGGCACATTACTATAGGATCTGGACAGTACTATATGATGGGGACATTGCTACAAGTGGAGAAGGATGGGGAACATTACTATAAGATGGGGGACAAGGATGGACACATTACTATAGATTGGGGACATTACTATAGGATGGGGACAAGGATGAACACATTACTATAACATGGGGACAAGGATGAACACATTACTATAGGATGGGGACAAGGATGAACACATTACTACAAAATGGGGACAAGGATGGGGAACATTACTTTAGGATGGGGACAAGGATGAGCACATTACTGTGGGATGGGGACTAGGATGGGCTCCAATACTACAAGGGGACAAGGATGGGCACATTACTGTGGGATGGGGCACAATACTACAAGGGGACAAGGATGGGCACGTTACAACAATATGGGGAACATTACTAAAAGATGTTGGTCAAAATTTCTATATAGTGATAATTGTAAGACTATTAGTTACAAGAAAGGAATAAAATGTAAAAAAAAAAAAAAAAAAAAAAAAAAAGGTTTATATTTAAACAAAGAATGTGCACGTTTGCTATAATGAACAAGTGAAAATGTTCAAAAACAGTGATCCCAAGGTGTGTAAACAAAAATAAAATATATTCTGTATGGTACCAATAAAAATGACACTTTGTCCTGCAAAGAATGCGGCCCCCCAAATTATTTTTTTTCCTCTGTGCGGCCCATAAACCTAGCCGAGTTTGAGACCCCTGGTCTATACTATATAGCATATCTGTCAATTTGCTTTTGTGGATACAGTATTGTACTTTCTTATTGATAACCAGTACAGCACATTACTTATACTGAACCTCCCACACACCAATAATTCTATTGGAAGCTAATGTGCAGTTTAATTTGTTTTATATGTGTTTACTGTACTGCACAGTATTTTGCAATAGTGTACTGTAATAATTTTATATGAATACAGTACATTATATTGAATTACTGTAATAAGTTTGTATAAATACAGTAAATATTTTTGGGTTGTGGAAGAAAGTGTCTGCATTTCAATTATTCCCTATGGGAAAATTTGCTTTGATATAAGAGTAACCTGGTTTAAGAGCACGCTCCCGGAATGAATTATGCTCTTAATCCAAGGTTCCACTGTATTTAAATAAAAATTAAAACATTAATACTTTACATTTTTTCAGTTATTGAATGTTTTTTGTTTTTTTTACGACACCTTCCCTTTAACTAATGTGCAAAGATCAGTATGGCCACCATGTCACCTGACCATACTAGACATGGCCGCCATTCTAAGCCACCACAAGAGAAAAATGATATCTATCTGAAAAAGTATAATGTTCTTCTCACCATCCCACAAATATACCTAGAGTTGGTTATGTTTGTGGGATAGCGACTGGTCACCATTCTGCCAATTCCATCACCCCTGTTGCAGCGCATTTTCTGGAACGTCATCAGGGATCTTGCTCAGGTATCCGCATTTTGGGTCTACAGAAATATATAGGGGGGTGGTAGAGGTGGCTCTTGCCACAAATGGCTTCTACAGAATGAGGCAAAGTGGATATTTACACTGGATACTGTTGCCCCCGGGGGGTTAAATGAGGAATTATTGTTCACTGGATTTTTGGGCTAACAGGATTGGTGTCCCTTATTTTTCTTCCCAGGCCACGAACCATCTCCTCTCCTCTCTCCGTATGGTCATCTGTCCATCATCACACCTTCATATCTAGCCAACCTTGATGTGCATACTACGGACATGCATATATGTATGTATATATATATGTGGAACTGCTTGGCATCTCCCTGGATTGAAAAGAGGGTGGATCACATTGCTCTGAAGATAAACATCCTTTAATGATCCCCGAATCCATGGACCAGCATTTAAGATAAATGTCAAGATGGTTTCCATACATATTTATACATCATGTGTGCAATTGTTGTATATCGGTGACTGGCACACCACTATTTGGTATCTGTGTTATTACTCATATATGGGTTTCATATTATAATTATATGTAACTGCACTATTCCTTGCTGTGCATGCTAATGATTTGCTCTCGGTCGAGCATGCAAATTATTGGACTCTTATTTTTCTTCTTTTGTTCTTTCCCTTCCTATTTTTCTTTTTCTTACCTTGTCTCTCCTTCCCTCCTTTCCTTTCCCTTGTCCTTATTCCTTATCGGTACTACAGGCCGATTACGCTCTTTATCCTAAAACTCTATGCTCGTTTTCCTTTTCCACTTGTGATATTTCCTCCTTATGTGCCCTCACACGTATTACATACGATTACTGCGTTACAGACGCATGCGCACAGCAATTACTTCTCATTACATCACGGCAGCTCTGTGCGTGCGCTGCTTTTTGAGCCTCTCGCGCCACCATCTCGGACTTTCCGCGCATGCGCGGACTTTCCAAGATGGCGGCACGCATCGCACATACCACACTGCGATGCTCTATACATATCCCTCCATGACGGACCGGTCCGGACCAATAATCAACACACCCAACAGGTGATTTATATGTTCTTTATAATGACATACATTTATAACCTTCCTTTTTTGTAGTCTTGTGCACGCCTACCCTGAGGAAGCCGTTTTTCTTGCGGCGATACGCGTGGGCCTTGCTCACGGGACTCCATGCCTACCCCCCGTCCCTGCTCCCACAATTCTTACCCTCCTCTCCCCTAGAGGGACTCATGGTCGGTATACGAGCATAGGTATAGTGCCACAACAGGTTATTTGACTATAGTCAGCAATTGCAAACTTTATACTTCTGACTATGTCCTGGTATTATTGGGCTTCCTTTTGCCCTGTGGCTTTATGAGGGTATATGTTCATATTCTCCCTCTGGGTTTTGTTACGGATGTATACATGCTGTTTACTGTTATCTTAAATATTGCCACGTGTTATTAAAGGGAACCAACCATCAGCATTTTCGTGTATAAGCTGCAGCCAGTGCAGTACTGGCACTATCATGCACAGTGTGTACATACCATCAGGGGGCAGCTCTGGTGTTTAGGCAGTGAAATCCAACTTTATAAAGTTTGAAATTTCGTGCACTTTTTGATTGACGTGTGCACCTCTCTTTTTAATGTCCGGGCGGGTTATGCAGGAGTTCCCCGCCCCCCCACCAGCCTGTTCCTCCCTCTCTCCTGATGTCCGGGCGGGTTATGCAGGAGTTCCCCGCCCCCCCACCAGCCTGTTCCTCCCTCTCTCCTGATGTCCGGGCGGGTTATGCAGGAGTTCCCCGCCCCCCCACCAGCCTGTTCCTCCCTCTCTCCTGATGTCCGGGCGGGTTATGCAGGAGTTCCCCGCCCCCCAGCGCTGCCTGTTCCTCCCTCCCACCGGCTGAATGTAAAATGCTAATCTTCAGAAACATGGCGCCGGAGTGGGCCTCTGCGCATAGCGCTCATCTCCGGCGCCATGTTTCTGAAGCCCGCATTACACAGCTTGGTGTCTGCAGAACAGCTGATCGGAGGACGCGATCAGCTGTAGCTATGATGACGTGCCGCCTCAGGACACCGGGCCAGGACAGGAGCTTGCCAGCGACATCGGGGGTCAGGTGAGGTAAGTTCACAATGGACTCACATGACCCCGTGACGGCAGTGCTGCGAGACCCGGTCACGGTAGTGATATCGGGTGGCACTGTCTTCACGGGGTCAGGTGAATGAAATTACTAGCACCTGTGATGTCATTGCCCCAGCAGGCACGCACACATTATACACACACATACACACACTATATATATACACACACACCCACACTGCTGTGTGTGCGCCCCTGCGTTGACCTGGGCTCACCTTCTGAGTTTCAGGTCACTGCAGGAAAGCACTAACAGCTGTGTGTGTGTATAATGTGTGTATGCACATGTGTGTATACAGGGCCGGCTCCAGGTTTTTGTGGGCCCTGGGCGAAAGAGTCTCAGTGGGCCCCATCCACACATAGACATGCACAGATACATACACATACAGGCACACGTACACATACTTATTTAAAGAGAAATTCACAAAAACACATAAATAGACATAAATCTAGACACAGTCATATACACTGACATACATAGATACACATCATACATACACACACACATTATTTTTATATATTTATCCTGTATATATTTCTAATATTGGGAAGCCGGCAACAGCCTCATTCACTTCCCGGCTTGTCTAACAGACATGGCCGCACATAGGGCACACTAACACTGCTGTATATACATCACAAGAGAGGCTGGGGACAAACACAATACTGGGAGGAATACATATTACTGAGGAAAGGGGTATACAGCTCTAGAGGAGGGCAGTGACTGAGATGGGGGGGACAGCTGTGAGGTGGGGGGTTGACATGCAGCTCTGGGTGTATACAGCTCTGGGGTGGGGGGGGGACATACAGCACCTGGGTGGAGGGGACATACAACTCTGGGGGTATAGTAGTATGCAGCCCCATATTGTGTTATGAAGCCCCCATTGTCCTCCATATAGTATTATGTAGCCCCCATATGCACTATGCAGCCCCCATATAGCACAATGCAGACCCAGATAGCATTAGGCACCTTCATGTAGTAAACAGCACACATATAGCACAATGCAGACCCAGATAGCAATAGGCACCCTCATGTAGTACACAGCCCCTAAATACCACAGTGCAGAGCTAGATAGCATTAGGCACCCTCATGTAGTACACAGCACCTATATAGCACAGTGCAGAGCCAGATAGCATTAGGTATCCTCATGTAGTACACAGACCTATATAGTACAGTGCAGACCCAGACAGCACAGTGGAAACCCAGATAGCATTAGGCACTCTCATGTAGCATACAGCTTGTATATAGCATAGCCTGTATATAGCACAGTGCAGAGCCAGATAGCAGTAGGCACCCTCATGTAGAATACAGTGATTAATACTCAGTGGCGTAACTAGAGTTTGATGGGCCCTGGTGCAAAATTTGGACCGGGGCCCCCCTCCACGTACACCGACACTTAGGGTGCGGGATAATGACACTGACACTCGGGGTACAGGATAATGATGCTGACACTTGGCTCTTACCCTCAGCACCCAGGTTTCCCATGATCTGAAATCCCTCTATCAGTACCCAGCTTTCCCATGTTCTGATATCCATCTTTCCCTCAGCACCCAGCTTTCCCATAACAGAGTAAAGCTGGGTGCTGAGAGATGTATAGCAGAGCATGGGAAAGCTGGGTGCTGAGGGAAAGAGCCTTTTTCCCTCAGCACAAAACATTCCCATCCCATACTTGTATCTTTGTCCTCCTTGTATATAGATCTCCAAATACTATAATGGCCCCCACATAGCCTTCCATATAATATAAAGGGTCCCACATAACCCGTCATATATTATAATGCACCCCCATAGTTCTCCATGTATTATAATTCACCCCATAGTACTCCATATATTATACTGCACCACAGTCCTCCATGTTTTATAACGCACACCCATGTGTGACCATGTGTAAGGTAGCCTCCATATTTCTCCATTTATTATAATGTAGCCCCGATAGTGCTATATGTATTATAATGTAGCGCCATAAATCATCATATTGTATTATGCAGCCCCATACTCCTCCATGTATAATGCACCCCTAGTCCATGTATAAGGTGTCCTTCATGTTTATTATGCAGTCCCATAGACCTCCATGTATCATGCATCCAGCAAAATAAAAAAACAAGTACCTCTCTTCTCCTTCCGACCCCTGCGACTGCGGTAGTTACGCCCCTGCCCCAAATGTCACACACCGTGCACCCCCATATCACACACACTACACCCCCATATCTCACACACCCTGCTTCCCATACAGCCTGCACCCCCATATCACACACACTACACCCCCATATCACACACACTACACCCCCATATCTCTCACACCCTGCTTCCCATACAGCCTGCACCCCCATATCACACACACTACACCCCCATATCGCACACACTACACCCCCATATCTCTCACACCCTGCTTCCCATACAGCCTGCACCCCCATATCACACACACTACACCCCCATATCACACACACTACACCCCCATATCTCTCACACCCTGCTTCCCATACAGCCTGCACCCCCCATATCACACACACACTGCTCCCCATACAGCCTGCACCCCCCATATCCCACACACCCTGCTTCCCATACAGCCTGCACCCCCCATATCACACACACACTGCTCCCCATACAGCCTGCACCCCCCATATCCCACACACACTGCTCCCCATACAGCCTGCACCCCCCATATCCCACACACACTGCTTCCCATACAGCCTGCACCCCCCCAGATCTCACACACTACACCCCCATATGTCACATACCCTGCTCCCCATACAGCCTGCACCCCCCATATCACACACAATACACCCCCATATCACACACACACCCTGCCCACATATCTCACCCTGCCTGTACCCCAACTTACCCCTCTCAAACACTCTGCACCCCTTCACATCCTTCTGTCAGTCTGCAGCCCTCATATGCCACTCACCCTGCAGCCCCCCCCACCCTCATGTCCCCTCTTTTCTCATTACCAGTCATCATGTGTCCATTATCTCCTTCAGGATTCAGTATCTTTGCTTTCTGCCCGGCCTCCTGTGTCTCCTCCCACACAGTCACATGGGCGTGACATCATCGCAGGTCCTGCAGGATGGAGATCCCGTCTGCTGTGCAGGTCAGGAGCACTCCTGCAGCTCAGAAACGGCTGGTGGCCTCTCCAGGTCAGGGGCCCCTCTACTGACACTGGGCTCCCCTGACTCACAGGCCGGCCACTACACAGCGGCACTACACATAGGGGCCCGGCAGCCGGCTCTGCAGAGCGGCTGCCGGGCCCCTATGTGTACTAGTGCCGCTGTGTAGTGGCCGGCCTGTGAGTCAGGGGAGCCCAGTGTCAGTAGAGGGGCGGCTCACTTCTCGTTCGCCCGCTGATCCGGTCTCCTCGCCGCGTCGTCCATTGCTGTCGCTCGCTCTGACCTCTCAGCAGGCGCGCAGTGATGACGTCACCGCGGTCCTCTGCAGAGCTGTCAGAAGAACGCCGACAGTCACAGCGGGGAGAATGATAAGAGAGAGAGCGCCGCTCACTCTCTCATCATTGCTCTCAATTGTATCGGCACCTGCGATGCCGATGCAATTGAAAGCTCGATCCTCGGCGGGGGGCGGTGACAGCACGGCCACCGGACCCCCTGAGTAGCGGTGCGCCACTCCTGCCACCGCGAGTGGGCCCCCCCGGCAGCTCAGGGCCCCGGCATTTGACCGGGTTTGCCGGGTGCTGGCGCCGGCCCTGTGTGTATATAATGTTTGTATGCACATGTGTGTATATAATGTGTGTATGCACATGTGTGTATATAATGTGTGTACGCACATGTGTATATAATGTGTGTACGCACATGTGTGTATATAATGTGTGTACGCACATGTGTGTATATAATGTGTGTACGCACATGTGTGTAAATAATGTGTGTACGCACATGTGTGTATATAATGTGTGTACGCACATGTGTGTGTATATAATGTGTGTACGCACATGTGTGTGTATATAATGTGTGTACGCACATGTGTGTATATGTGTGTACGCACATGTGTGTATATAATGTGTGTACGCACGTGTGTGTATAATGTGTGTACGCACGTGTGTGTATAATGTGTGTACGCACATGTGTGTGTATAATGTGTGTACGCACATGTGTGTGTATAATGTGTGTACGCACATGTGTGTGTATAATGTGTGTACGCACATGTGTGTGTATAATGTGTATATGCACATGTGTGTGTATAATGTGTGTATGCACATGTGTGTGTATAATGTGTGTATGCACATGTGTGTGTATAATGTGTGTATGCACATGTGTGTGTATAATGTGTGTATGCACATGTGTGTGTATAATGTGTGTATGCACGTGTGTGTATGCACATGTGTGTGTATAATGTGTATATGCACATGTGTGTGTGTATAATGTGTGTATGCACATGTGTGTGTATGTGTGTATGCACATGTGTGTGTATGTGTGTATGCACATGTGTGTATGTGTGTATGCACATGTGTGTGTATAATGTGTGCGCACGCTTGTATAATGTGTGTGTGCACGCGCGTGTGTGTGTGTGTGTATATAGTGTGTGCGCGTGTGTGTATGTGTGTGCGCGTGTGTGTATAATGTGTGTGCGCGTGTGTATAATGTGTGTGCGCGTGTGTGTGTATATAGTGTGTGTGTGTGTATATAGTGTGTGTGTATATTGTGTGTGTGTATATAGTGTGTATATAGTGTGTGTGTGTATAGTGTGTGTGTGTGTGTGTGTGTGTGTGTGTAGTGTGTGTGTGTGTGTGTGTATAGTGTGTGTATAGTGTGTGTGTATATATAGTGTGTGTGTGTGTGTGTGTGTGTGTGTGTGTGTGTGTGTATATAGTGTGTATATAGTGTGTGTGTGTGTGTGTGTATATAATAGGATAATAATGATGGAGGAGGAGGAGGATAATAATGATGGAGGAGGAGGAGGATAATAATGATGGAGGAGGAGGAGAATGATGATGGAGAAGTAGGAGGAGGTGGAGTATTCATAGAGCTTACCTATCCCCGCTGCCTGCGGCGTCCTCGCCACCTATGCTGCTGCTACTACTTGCGGTTGTATAATGAATTTTTCGCACACACACACACATTATACACACGCGCACACACACATTATACAGACGCGCGCGCACACACACATTATATACACACACACATTTATACACATACACACACACTATACACACACACACACTATACACACACACACATGTGCATACACACATTATATACACACATGTGCATACACACATGTGCATACACATGTGCATACACACATTATATACACACACGTGCATACACACATTATATACACACACGTGCATACACACATTATATACACACACGTGCATACACACATTATATACACACACGTGCATACACACATTATATACACACACATGTGCATACACACATTATATACACACACATGTGCATACACACATTATATACACACACATGTGCATACACACATTATATACACACACATGTGCATACACACATTATATACACACACATGTGCATACACACATTATATACACACACATGTGCATACACACATTATATACATACACATGTGCATACACACATTATATACACACACATGTGCATACACACATTATATACACACACATGTGCATACACACATTATATACACACACATGTGCGTACACACATTATATACACACACATGTGCGTACACACATTATATACACACACATGTGCGTACACACATTATATACACACACATGTGCGTACACACATTATATACACACACATGTGCGTACACACATTATATACACACATGTGCGTACACACATTATATACACACATGTGCGTACACACATTATATACACACATGTGCGTACACACATTATATACACACATGTGCGTACACACATTATATACACACACATGTGCGTACACACATTATATACACACACATGTGCGTACACACATTATATACACACACACATGTGCGTACACACATTATATACACACACACATGTGCGTACACACATTATATACACACACATGTGCGTACACACATTATATACACACACATGTGCGTACACACATGTGCGTACACACATTATATACACACACATGTGCGTACACACATTATATACACACACATGTGCGTACACACATTATATACACACACATGTGCGTACACACATTATATAAACACACACATGTGCGTACACACATTATATACACACACACATGTGCGTACACACATTATATACACACACATGTGCGTACACACATGTGCGTACACACATTATATACACACACATGTGCGTACACACATTATATACACACACATGTGCGTACACACATTATATACACACACACGTGCGTACACACATTATATACACACACATGTGCGTACACACATTATATACACACACACATGTGCGTACACACATTATATACACACACACGTGCGTACACACATTATATACACACACACATGTGCGTACACACATTATATACACACACACATGTGCGTACACACATTATATACACACACATGTGCGTACACACATTATATACACACACATGTGCGTACACACATGTGCGTACACACATTATATACACACACATGTGCGTACACACATTATATACACACACATGTGCGTACACACATTATATACACACACATGTGCGTACACACATTATATAAACACACACATGTGCGTACACACATTATATACACACACACATGTGCGTACACACATTATATACACACACATGTGCGTACACACATGTGCGTACACACATTATATACACACACATGTGCGTACACACATTATATACACACACATGTGCGTACACACATTATATACACACACACGTGCGTACACACATTATATACACACACATGTGCGTACACACATTATATACACACACACATGTGCGTACACACATTATATACACACACACGTGCGTACACACATTATATACACACACACATGTGCGTACACACATTATATACACACACACATATGCGTATACACATTATATGCACACACATGTGCGTACACACATTATATACACACATGTGCGTACACACATTATATACACACATGTGCGTACACACATTATATACACACACACATGTGCGTACACACATTATATACACACACATGTGCGTACACACATTATATACACACACACACATGTGCGTACACACATTATATACACACACACATGTGCGTACACACATTATATACACACACACATGTGCGTACACACATTATATACACACACACACATGTGCGTACACACATTAAATACACACACACATGTGCGTACACACATTATATACACACACATGTGCGTACACACATTATATACACACACATGTGCGTACACACATTATATACACACACACATGTGCGTACACACATTATATACACACACACATGTGCGTACACACATTATATACACACACATGTGCGTACACACATTATATACACACACATGTGCGTACACACATTATATACACACACATGTGCGTACACACATTATATACACACACATGTGCGTACACACATTATATACACACACATGTGCGTACACACATTATATACACACACATGTGCGTACACACATTATATACACACACATGTGCGTACACACATTATATACACACACATGTGCGTACACACATTATATACACACACAGTGCGTACACACATTATATACACACACTGTGCGTACACACATTATATACACACACGTGCGTACACACATTATATACACACACATGTGCGTACACACATTATATACACACACATGTGCGTACACACATTATATACACACACATGTGCGTACACACATTATATACACACACATGTGCGTACACACATTATATACACACACATGTGCGTACACACATTATATACACCCACATGTGCGTACACACATTATATACACACACATGTGCGTACACACATTATATACACACACATGTGCGTACACACATTATATACACACACATGTGCGTACACACATTATATACACCCACATGTGCGTACACACATTATATACACCCACATGTGCGTACACACATTATATACACACACATGTGCGTACACACATTATATACACACATGTGCGTACACACATTATATACACACACATGTGCGTACACACATTATATACACACACATGTGCGTACACACATTATATACACCCACATGTGCGTACACACATTATATACACCCACATGTGCGTACACACATTATATACACACACATGTGCGTACACACATTATATACACACACATGTGCGTACACACATTATATACACACATGTGCGTACACACATTATATACACACATGTGCGTACACACATTATATACACACACATGTGCGTACACACATATACACACACACATGTGCGTACACACATTATATACACACACATGTGCGTACACACATTATATACACACACACATGTGCGTACACACATTATATACACACACATGTGCGTACACACATTATATACACACACATGTGCGTACACACATTATATACACACACACATGTGCGTACACACATTATATACACACACACATGTGCGTACACACATTATATACACACACACATGTGCGTACACACATTATATACACACACATGTGCGTACACACATTATATACACACACACATGTGCGTACACACATTATATACACACACACATGTGCGTACACACATTATATACACACACACATGTGCGTACACACATTATATACACACATGTGCGTACACACATTATATACACACACACATGTGCGTACACACATTATATACACACACACATGTGCGTATACACATTATATACACACACATGTGCGTACACACATTATATACACACATGTGCGTACACACATTATATACACACACACATGTGCGTACACACATTATATACACACACACATGTGCGTACACACATTATATACACACACACACATGTGCGTACACACATTATATACACACACACATGTGCGTACACACATTATATACACACACACATGTGCGTACACACATTATATACACACACACATGTGCGTACACACATTATATACACACACACATGTGCGTACACATATTATATACACACACACATGTGCGTACACACATTATATACACACACATGTGCGTACACACATTATATACACACACATGTGCGTACACACATTATATACACACACACATGTGCGTACACACATTATATACACACACACACATGTGCGTACACACATTATATACACACACATGTGCGTACACACATTATATACACACACATGTGCGTACACACATTATATACACACACATGTGCGTACACACATTATATACACACACATGTGCGTACACACATTATATACACACACATGTGCGTACACACATTATATACACACATGTGCGTACACACATTATATACACACACATGTGCGTACACACATTATATACACACACATGTGCGTACACACATTATATACACACACATGTGCGTACACACATTATATACACACACATGTGCGTACACACATTATATACACACACATGTGCGTACACACATTATATACACACACATGTGCGTACACACATTATATACACACACATGTGCGTACACACATTATATACACACACATGTGCGTACACACATTATATACACACACATGTGCGTACACACATTATATACACACACATGTGCGTACACACATTATATACACACACATGTGCGTACACACATTATATACACACACATGTGCGTACACACATTATATACACACACATGTGCGTACACACATTATATACACACACATGTGCGTACACACATTATATACACACACATGTGCGTACACACATTATATACACACACAGCTGTTAGTGCTTTCCTGCAGTGACCTGAAACTCAGAAGGTGAGCCCAGGTCAACGCAGGGGCGCACACACAGCAGTGTGGGTGTGTGTGTATATATATAGTGTGTGTATGTGTGTGTATAATGTGTGCGTGCCTGCTGGGGCAATGACATCACAGGTGCTAGTAATTTCATTCACCTGACCCCGTGAAGACAGTGCCACCCGATATCACTACCGTGACCGGGTCTCGCAGCACTGCCGTCACGGGGTCATGTGAGTCCATTGTGAACTTACCTCACCTGACCCCCGATGTCGCTGGCAGGCTGCTGTCCTGGCCCGGTGTCCTGAGGCGGCACGTCATCATAGCTACAGCTGATCGCGTCCTCCGATCAGCTGTTCTGCAGACACCAAGCTGTGTAATGCGGGCTTCAGAAACATGGCGCCGGAGATGAGCGCTATGCGCAGAGGCCCACTCCGGCACCATGTTTCTGAAGATTAGCATTTTACATTCAGCCGGAGGGAGGGAGGGAGGAACAGGCAGCGCGGGGGGGCGGGGAACTCCTGCATAACCCGCCCGGACATCAGGAGAGAGGGAGGAACAGGCTGGTGGGGGGGCGGGGAACTCCTGCATAACCCGCCCGGACATTAACAGAGAGGTGCACACGTCAATCAAAAAGTGCACGAAATTTCAAACTTTATAAAGTTGGATTTCACTGCCTAAACACCCGAGCTGCCCCCTGATGGTATGTACACACTGTGCATGATAGTGCCAGTACTGCACTGGCTGCAGCTTATACACGAAAATGCTGATGGTTGGTTCCCTTTAATGCTTGTATTTCATGATTTGTAATACGCACAATATTGCTTTGGAGCTGGGCGGTGGGCGCATGCCATGCTATTAGGTGTGTGTTTTGTATTTTAATGGTTTTTAACTTTTGCTACAAATAAAGGTTGTTTTTACCAATTATTGTTGTTGTGCTCCCCATCATGTGCGGTACGTTTCTCTTCCTGTCTCCATAGTTCCCTTGCCGCACGGGTGAGCACTTGTCTCAACACCTTATATTAATTTTGGTTGTGCACCCTCTCCCTGGTTGTTTCTGCCAATTCTCACATCTGTAGTCTGTGATATCTTTGTATCTCTCCACAATCAAAAAGGTAGTTTTGCCTCACTTTCTAAATGGGTTTTCTGTTTCCAGTAAACTATTGTCTCCAGGTAAAGTTTAGTACTAACAAACAATCTAACTACTTTACTTTCCCCTCCAGATCCAGTGCTGTGTCTCTGCTGGTTCCTCAGTCTCTGATGACTGCGCTGCAGACAAACAGGAGAGACTGGGCAGTAGCAAAGACAGTGTTGGACATAGGGGCTGGGGGGATAAGTAAAGAAGTCTCTTTTTGTCTTGGTTTTGTTGTTTTTTTTTGCGCTGAAATATGCCTGGGTACAATAATTAACTGAAAACCCTCTTTAACTGTGGCTAAAATGATTATTACTGAACATGAACTAAAGCTTACTAATAAATATTGGAAATCTTATGCAAATGGAAATATGATGATTGGCATCACAGGCCAATATTACGATAACCCATACGAATATAATTTAATGTGAACCTATCATTTTGTAAAACTTATATATTATTTACTCTGAATAATGTTGCTGATTGAGGTCCATGTCTTAAAGGGAACCAAATATCAGCATTTTCATGTATAAGGTGCAGCCAGTGCAGTACTGGCACTATGAGGCACAGTGTGTACATACCATCAGGGGGCAGCTCGGGTGTTTAGACAGTGAAATTCAACCTTATAAAGTTTGAAAAATCAAGCACTTTTTGATTAGGAGAGTGGTGCACACGTCAATGTCCGGGCGGGTTATACACGTGTATCCCCACCCCCCCCCCACCGCCTGTTCCTCCCTCTCTCTGGTTGTATTCAAATTTCTCTCTTCAGAAACATGGCGCCGGAGTTGGCACCTGCGCATAGCGCTAATCTCCGGCGCCATGTTTCTGAAGCTTGCAGTAGCTAGTATTACCTGCAGCTACGGTATCGTGCCGCCCCAGGACACCGTGACCGGGTCTCGCAGCACTGCCGTCACGGGGTCATGTGAGTCCATTGTGAACTTACCTCTACTGACCCCCGATGTCGCTGGCAGGCTGCTGTCAGCTTTTTCCTGTGGCGTCTCGGTATGTACACACTGTGCCTCATAGTGCCAGTACTGCACTGGCTGCACCTTATACATGAAAATCCTGATGTTTGGTTCCCTTTAAGATCCCCCATCAATCAGTCAAGACAATCCATTGAATCTATACACTACTCTGTGCCCGCAGCTCATGCAAGAGCTACACACCTCAGGGCATTGTTTTGTCTGATCCGTGGGACCCTGTGTCCCACCAACTAGAGACACTGCAGAACCTAGAACATGAAAGGTTTTATAAAATAATAGTTACACTTCAAGGACATCACAAAGATAGAGCATTTTTCTCCACTTTTCTATGTAAGCACTGACATCACCTCGCCCTCTCTGTCACCCTTTCTTTCTTGCTTTCTTTCTTTTTGTTACCCTACTCTTGTAGCTATAAGCCATATGACCACTGCTGCCAATCACTGGTAGATGCAGTGACACATTTGCACCTACCCAACGTGGGCACACAGCCTAAATTAGTAACTTACATATATATTTCTAGCCTAATGTCAGCCCTGTAGCCATCTAAAACCTTATGTGCTGGTGACAGCGCTTTAGTCCCTTTCCCTCCAGTTTTGTTTATTCCACGCATAGACATAAATGACTACAGAGAGAAATAACAAAGGGAGCAGCTTGAACACGTTTTTTTGGTTTGCATTACATAGCTGTGTACTTGGTAAATCACGTGGAGATTTTTTCCAGTAAAGTCTATGGAGGTTACAGAATCAATAGACAAAGTGTTGCCACCTCTCCTGTGGGTTTAAAACTGGAAAGATTACCGTAAAAGAGGACCACGCGGAAGACTATTCTCCTTGCAGAGACCTGACAAACCAGTCTGGCTGTCAACAAGGGGGCTTATAGCTGCAATGCCCCTCTGGACAATATTTTTTCTCTCCAGGAAGGAGACAAACTCTAGCACCACCTATTGGAAGTAGCAATCCAAAAAGTCTAAAGTGGCTTTTTAACAAGCCTTTTTATTTACCGTATTTTTCGGACTATAAGACGCACCGGACTATAAGACGCACCCTGGTTTTAGAGGAGGAAAATAGGAAAATTAAACTTTAAGCAAAAAAATGTGGTCATCATGACACACTTATGGGGCGAGGATTTGCTGCTGACACTGTTATGGGGGTAATGTCCCCAAATTCTCTACTAAGGTACCCCATCCTGGTAATGATCCTCCTGCCTTGTATATGATCCTGCTATAAACCCCCATCCTGCTCATATACCCCCATCCTGCTTATATACCAGCATCCTGCTCATATTCCCCCATCCTATTCATATACCCCATCCTGTTCATATACCCCCATCCTGTTCATATACCCCATCCTGTTCATATTCCCCCATCCTGTTCATATTCCCCCATCCTGTTCATATACTCCCATCCTATTGATATACCTCCATCCTGTTCATATACCCCCCATCCTGCTCATATACTCCCATCCTGTTCATATACCCCCATCCTGTTCATATACCCCCCATCCTGTTCATATACCCCCCATCCATCCTGCTCATATACCCCCCATCCTGTTCATATACCCCCCATCCGTCCTGCTCATATACTCCCATCCTCTTCATATACCCCCATCCTT